>NC_056740.1:210084331-210129548 GCF_019279795.1 Protopterus annectens | reverse complement strand
AAAAGAAATTAAAAGTCACAAGGCAAACACCCCAACAAAAGTAATATTTAATGAATAATGTGCTCATTTGTTAAATATTTCTATTGTTGGAGTGTTCGTTCTGTGACACAGTGTTTTACTTCTGCTGGACTGTTTTATTGCAGGTGTTACAATCGGGTTCCTATCAGAAGACCAAAGATGCATTTTGTCGAATGCGTCATGGTCGAACTTCAAATGTCGAAAACGCAAAATGACGAAGCGGCATATAAGCATATTCGTTCCCTGAGAAAGAAGTTGCTTGGCCGCTTCCGTCACTTTGCCGTTTCCGGCACTGTAGTGTGATCTCGGAGTTGGTATATTTAAGTAGGGGGCAAAGCCCCCCACTTTATGTAATGTTTGAATGTGTTTTTGGGAACAGCAATTTTTTTCCCCTGGGGAAAAAAAATCACTGTTCTGGTAGTTCGATGTGTCGTGAATTCGAACTTTTGAGTTTGATATAACAACGTTCGATCATTTCATCGTTCGTTGTCATAATGTAGACCCTTTCAATCATGGGGCAGAGACCAGAAGACGTCTGTTTCTCGTCAACATCAGCACTCCATGCTCTTCACAGATGTGAGCCTGGAAGGGAATGATCATGAACATATTGAAACGATATTTTACAAAAGCCTTATTTTCACATAAAATTTTTGAGAACCATAAAAATTGGTGTTCCTGCAAATGGTGAATGCAATGTAGATTTATCTGAGCTCCTGGTAATTCTGAAACTTCTTTTTTGTCACAGTTATACTGTCCTTCTATCCTTCTTGAAATTTAGATGTATTAGATTATTTAATTGCATCTTCCCCAAATATGTAGAAACCTGTTGCACTTTAATTTCACAGACTGCTTTGCTTTGCTGCAGAAGAAACTGAAGTTGCAGATTTTTAGCCTCCTGCTTGGAACAAATGACCTTGATGACAGATATTACCTGAAGACTATAGCTGCACTATTCTTTAGATAACTGTTCACTTCTGACATCTTTTAGCACATGGCTGTTTATGCCATGTAGAATTAGAGAAGGATGCAGGGTGATGTGCTTCTTGTTTGCAGGTTTTACTGATTTGGTTTTGGAGTCTAGCAAGATGCTAGACCACATGGTTACTTCAGCAACACTATTTTAAACCATGCCTAACAAATAGTATGTTATTAAATTGACTTGTGTCATAGAGCTAGTACAGTATTTGTTCTGTTTTAAAACTTGCAACTTTTGTCCAGATATATATTGACAGCTACACACACTGGCTTTTTCAGTAATTACCAGAGAACTTTGGTCGTGTTAAATCAATGTTCTAGTATTACAGTTTTCAATAGAATGTAACAGAAAGCAACTCTAGTTTTGTAAAAAAAAAAAAAAAAAAAAAAAAAAATGATTATAGCAAAATGGAATAATATTGTTCAGCTACTTGACAAGGCACTGGACCGGTAAATTAGACAAATCAAAGGATGCAGGTATGATGAAATGGCTAATGTGACAAAAATGAGAAGTCAAATCTTCCAGTGTGGTCTTTTTCATAAGAACAGTAGGAAGGAATTTCAAACATAATTGTGCACGTATATAAAATAAGTACTTGCTAAGATTTTATGCCAATGATAACACTTACGTTGTTCAAGGGTCCATATTAATTTATTAAAAACTTATATTAAATGCATATCTGATGTTGTCATTTTCATTTGTTCCTCACCCTGTGCGTTTCGGATCCGACCCTCAGATTTGACTCTGCCTTATTACAAGCTTAGGATTCGAAGCTTGAGCTCCTTCTCTCCATCTCATAATACCTCATTCTCCAGATTACCTCAGAGCTTGTTTTGCCGCTCATCCAAAAAGCATTGAGGTTTCACTGTTCTGAGAGCTCCTGATCAAATTTTTTGCTAATTTGTAAGTCTCGTAAGTCGGCCTTGAGCCGTGATTTCTTGATTTTTTTTCTATTCTCTCCTCCCATTTTTACCTCATGATCTCATTCTCTCTCTCTCTACATATATATAAATATATATATATATATATATATATCTATATATATTATATAAGTTTTCATCTAGTTAGACTTCCCTGCGGTTTTCACTTCCGTCCAGTTCTTTCTCGCTCTCTCTCTCTAAGTGTAGGTAGATGTCTTGGTTTATCATGGCTGAGAAGTCTTTTAAAACACTGGGTTTTAAAAAATGCACTTCCTGTGGGCACAAGATTGTCTTATCTGATTCCTTCAAGGAGTGTGTTTACTGTCTAGGCCCAGTGCATGTGGATAGTTCTTATGACATCTTTGAGGGGTTTAATCTGCAGGCACTGGCGGACTTGTTTTAAAAGGCTTGCTTCCTTCTTCTGCGCCTTCTACTTCAGGGGCTCAAAGCCCTGTAATGAAACATAAGGAGGCTAGGGGGACTTAGGAATCATTCCCCGGAGAGATCCTCCTCTGAGCTGCCAAGAAAGGCTCCAAAAACTTTGGATGTTCTTCATCTCACATTGCTGCAGTCCTAACACTTGGGTAGTCCGCTGTCCCAGTCGGCCCGAATACCAAAGTATAAGGCTGACGTTGGTCAAGGCGCATTTGACTGACATCAGGACGTCAGGGTACAAATGCGCATGACCGACGTCATATCCTCAGTCTTTTTTGCCGCATGGTCCGATGCAGAAGCAGTATTGCGAGTGCAGGTTGGCGTTCTGAAATTTTCTGAAGTCGGAGTTTCAGACCGAATCAAAGTTGGCTAAGTACCCGTTGGGAATATTTTGGTTTTTCTTGCCTCAGTATTTAACCGGATGTCAGAAAAAGTGAATAACTGTATTTCTTGTGGGAAACAGATACCTCATAGAGATTACCATACATTGTGTATACCTTGCTTAGGGCCTGAGCACGACGTTGTTGGCTGTCGCTCTTGTGCTAGATTTAACAAACGCACTATTAAGAGAAGATTAGATTGTGCCAGGTTAGTTTTTGGGAAGCGTTGTAATTACAACATGCCGTCGGATGCTCCGACGCCCGCTTCGTCTAAAAAGCGCAAAGACAAAGTAGCGAAGCCTAGGGTGGAAGAACCGTCTGTCCCGGACGTCGGTTCTTTAGAGGGCTCGGTGGAGCCGGTGGTTCTACCAGAAGTTCCTCTGGATTCTCAGGGAGAGACTTTACTGTTACAAGATGTGTCCTCTCAGGAGGTAGGCCAGGCTGAAGGGGCTTCTCAGGTACCTGTTCTCCCTCCCTTTCTAAGGTGGTTAGGCCCTCCCTTCTGTTTCCAAGGCTTCTTCTAGAGGCCGGCCAGGGTTAACATCAGTGGGGGACATGCCTAGTACTTCAGGGTCTCTGCCTAAGAAACATATGCTTAAAATGGCAGAAGATTTGATTACTATGATTAGAGGTTCTTTACCCCCCCCTGATAAGAGGCCTAGGGTGGAACCTGAGCTTGAGAGTTTTGAGCAGTGTTCGAGGCTTCTGAGTCTTGACTGAAGACTTGCAGGAGTATCCTCCTTATTCTGATTCTGATGTAGATGACTCTACACCTTGGCTTCTCCTCCTGAGGATTTTTCTTTTCAGAGACTCTTCATTCCATGAGGGAGCATTTTAAATGGGAAGGTCAAGATTTCTCTGATTCTAGGAAAAGGCTTAGGGAATTTTGTTTCTACCCCAGCATAGGCCTTTAGCTATACCTCCTGTTCTGGATGTGGTAGAGGATGTTTTTGCAGAGGCTTCCCTGAACCCTGATTCTTTGCCTCCTGCCCCAGTTAAACCGGACAGGTATTATAGGGTGCCTGAAGCTCATAAGTATCAAGAGTCCTAGGGCAGACCCAGAAACTGTTTCTCAGGGCCCTAAAGGTGTTAAGGCTTCTGTTGTTAAAAATCCTGTTCCTTCTGATAAAGAGGCAAGGGCTTTGGATAGATGGGGAAAAAGTGTATACTTCTTCCACTTTAGCCATGAGGGCTTTGAATTGCCAATTTCACATGGTGAAATACCAAAATTATCTCCTTTCACAATTGAAGTCTAAGGTGGATGCTCTGGCGGAAGGTATTGAGTGTAAAGAGTTGCAGGATTTGGTTCATGTTTCTGAACAGGTGGGTAAGCATTCCTTGCAATGTGGTTTTGATGCTGTACAGGCCTCTTCGAGGGTGGCAGCCACTGGTTCTGTTCTTCGCAGGCACGCCTGGCTGAGGGATCAGAATTTAGCTGAACATGTAAAGACAAGGATTTTAGATGCTCCTTTACAATCTGATGTGTTATTTGGTGCCTGTGGAAGCAGTTTTAAAGAACATGCAGGACAAGGCAAAGACTATGCAGTCAGTTAAAGATTTTTTGCAGGTTCAGCCTCCAAAGTTTAGTAGAAATTGGCCTACTAAGGGGTGGACTTATCCTTCTTATGATTCTCAGTCTAGGGGTAGATCTAGACGTGGTAGGGGCAGAGCTCAAGGTTCTTTTAGGCCTAGAACAGGCAGTTCGCCTGCCCAGTCTTCTGGTGAGGGCAGGGTCAGTCCTTTCGTAAGCAGACCCAATGACTTGCCTTTGCAGCTGCCAGAGCCTTCTCGCCTGGCAGCACCTTTGGGAGGAAGGCTGGCACTTTTCAAAGAAAATTGGAGTGTTATTACCCAAGACAGATGGGTATTGGATATCGCTCACCACGGTTACAGGTTTTATTTCCATACCTTGCCTCCTTTCAAAGGCATGCCAGACATTCCTCCTATACAAAGAAAAGAGGCTCACAAGCAAATTTCTCTGTTGCTCCGGATAGGGCCATTCAGCCGGTTCCTGTGCCAGAAAGGGGCCTAGGATTTTATTCTCGCCTGTTCCTAGTACCAAAAAGGGGAACACGTGGAGACCAATTTTGGATTTGTCTATCCTCAACACTTATTTGGACATTCCCAAGTTCAAAATGTTGACGTTACAACAGCTTTTACCTCTGCTGGGCAAAGATCACTGGATGGTAACTTTAGATCTCAAGGAGGCTTACCTTCATGTGCCTATCAGACTCAGTTGCAGGAAGTATCTGCGTTCCGAGCTGGAAATTCACATTATCAGTTCTCTGCATTGCCCTTTGGCTTATCTACTGCCCAGAGTATTCACAAAAGTTCTGGCTCCAGTTGTAGCTTTTCAGGCTAAAAGGAATACAAATCTATCCTTACTTGGACGACTGTCTGATTCTGGCTCAAGAAAAGGACGAGCTTCTTCAGCATCTGGAATATGTGATAGCAGTGCTAAGATGCCTGGGGTATTCTGTGAACGAAATAAAGTCCAGTCTAGTACCCTGTCAAGACATGTGCTTTCTGGGTGTGAGACTGAATACAGCAGCCCAGATGGCCTTTTTAACCCCGGACAAACAAAAGAGTCTATCCCTTTACTTCCATCAACTATCTCATCAGTCCGTGCTGACTGCAAGGACAGTCCTTCAAGCATTAGGGTTCATGGCATCTTGTATTCTGGTGCTTCCCAATGCCAAACTGCATATGAGGAAGCTGCAATGGTATCTAAAAAATGTATGGACACAGCACTGCCAGGATTTGGACACTGTCATTCCAATAATACCTTGCATTCAAAAGGAATTTTTTGGTGGGCTCAGGAATGTCACCTAAACAAGGGACTCTCTGTGACCCGGCCAGAGGCGAGTCAGATTCTAACGACAGATGCCTCAGACATAGCTTGGGGAGCTCATCTGAATGGAAAGTGGATACAGGACAAGTGGCCTGCCAGACTACAGCATCTACATATCAACATGAAGGAGATGTTAGCAGTCCAGTTTGCATTAATGGCTTTCAAGGAGTTACTTCTTCCTGGGCAGGTGTTGATTCTAACAGACAACACAACTGTCATGTGGTACATCAACAAGCAAGGGGAACACATTCTTATCCTCTATGCAGGCAAGCAATGATTTTGTGGGAGACTGCTCAGCTTGCAGCTAAATCTACAGGCAAGGTTTCTGCCAGGAGCACAGAACTCCTTAGCAGATGTGTTAAGCAGGCAAATCATGGATCCCCACGAGTGGAAACTGGATCTTCATGTATTTCGACAATTGACAGTGTCCTGGGAACTCCAGACATAGATCTGTTCGCTTCTCCACTAAAGCACCAGCTGCCAAAGTTTTGCACGAAAAGGTTTCATCACACAGCTTGGAAAGTGGATGCTCTTTCGTTCAGTTGGGAAAATCTTCATGTGTATGCCTTTCCACCTCTGCCTCTCCTCCCAAAGGTACTCCTAAAGGTCAGACAAGACAAGCCAAGGATGATTTTGATAGCTCCAGATTGGCCTCGGCAACACTGGTACCCATTACTGAGGAATCTGGTAAGGAAGCCTCCATGGCCTTTACCTTTAATTCCACACCTTTTGTCTCAGAGGGACGGTCATCTTCTCAATGTCAAGCTTCACTCTCTTCATCTAACAGCCTGGCATATTCTGTTTTGAACCACAGCAGGTCTCAACTTCCTCAACAAGTTTTGAATGTGATTATGGAAGCCAGAAGACCTAGTACGTGTAAAGTGTATGCAGAAAAATGGAAGAGATTTTTATTTTGGAGTGCAGCAAAGGATTTGGATGTTTCTGAGCCTAATTTGAGTGTGGCTCTTCAATATCTTACTGAGTTATTGGACAAAGGGTTGTCTTTCTCTTCCATTAAGATTCATGCTGCAGCAATTTCAGCTCACTATGATTGTGACCCACCATTGTTTTCTCATCCTTTGTTCAAGCAATTTCTTAGAGGGGCAAAGAATATAAGACCCCCACGTAGAGCTCCTACTCCTGCTTGGGACCTCAATTTTGTGTTGGAGAAACTTACTCTACAACCTTTTGAGCCTCAGCTACTGCTGAATTGAAATACTTGTCATGGAAGACTGCTTTTTGTTGGCCATTACTTCTGCAAGAAGGGTTTCTGAATTGCAGGCCCTTATGGCGGTTGAGCCTTTTTGATTTTTCATAAGGATAGGGTATCATTACGTACTAATCCTTCATTTATGCCTAAGGTGGTTTCTAGTGTGGCTTTAAACCAAACTATTCATTTGCCTACTTTTTATGCAGATCCCCAAAATAAGGGGGAAAAGATTTTGCACACTTTAGATGTACACAGGCAGTTGCGTTATTATTTAAGCAGGACTAGGAATTTTAGGCAGTCTCAGCAGTTGTTTGTTTCTTTTGCTTTGAGTTCCCAGGGCAAGCCTGTGTCAAAACAAACTATATCTAAGTGGATTGGGTTTTGCATTGCATTCTGTTATTCCCATCATGGCAAGGAGATTCCAGCTGGGATTAGGCCTCATTCCACGAGGGCTACTGCCACTTCAACAGCATTTCTAAGGGGGGTGGCAACTAAGGATATTTTGGAGGCAGCTACTTGGAGTTCAGTGCATACTTTCTCCAAGCATTACCACCTTCCTCTCTATTCTAAATCCAGGGCTGGTTTTGCCACTGCTGTGTTGCAGGGCATTTTGGCAGCACCTGCTTCATTATAGTTTAGCCATCCTCCCTTACCTCTGCTTTGGGATTCTACCCAAGTGTTAGGACTGCAGCAATGTGAGATGAAGAACATAGTACAGTTTTGTACCTACCATAAATGTAGATGTTCGAAGATCCACATTGGTGCAGTCCAATTTACCCTCCCTCCTTCCCCTCTGTGTTTAGGGGTGGTTGTGTGGGTGGGGTTCTATTTTTGAAAATTTGTATATATTGTACATATATTAGGTACAGGAGTGTTTGGAGTTTTTTGGTTTTGGCCTTATCTTTTTAGGGTCTTCTGACATCTGGGGCAAGAAAAGACTGAGGATATGACGTCGGTCATGCGCATTTGTACCCTGACGTCCTGATGTCAGTCAAATGCGCCTTGACCGACGTCAGCCTTATACTTTGGTATTCGGGCCGACTGGGACAGCGGACTACCCAAGTGTTAGGACTGCAGCAATGTGGATCTTCGAACATCTACATTTATGGTAGGTACAAAACTGTACTGTCCCAGACCTTCAGTTCTGGTCTCTTTCTCTTCAGCTCCCCGTGTCACTTTGGGGCCAGGTGTCTCAGCACAGAGGTCTCTTCTCAAGGAGGCTTCTCCCAAAGGAGTGTCTAGGCCACCATCAGCTTCCTCTTCTGTCAGGACTTCTTGGAACGTTTCTGAGCATGAGGTGGGTAGACTGAGACACTTTCTTAATACACAGATTCATATGTAAGTTCTGCCAGCTCTGTCCCCTTCCAGATCCGTGAGCAGACATTTCTCCTTCCGTCCTGTAGCTCCTTCTCCGATCCATCCCCCTGCTTTGGAGTCATTGGTTTAGATGGCCCCAAGATGTCAGATCCAGTAGTAGTTATTACTTTGAGTCCAACCACCTCCCTAACTCGCTCAACCCCAGCAGCATCAGGGCCCAGTGCATCTTGGAGCTGAATCTTAGATGTCTGCTCCAGCAAGTTCAGCTCCGGATGGACTATTTTCATGTCCTCAAAGTCCATCTGCCTTTGAAGTGGTGGAGGGGGTCCTGTCCCACCCTAGAGGACTCCCGATTCTCCCACCGTCTGATTCAGTCTCCACCTCCACTGAATCTGTGACCGAGACCTCATGTCTACCACTGGATGGTGGGTGGGATGTTCGAGGAGGTATCGAAAGAAATTTGGGCTTCCACAGTTGGAAAAGGTTGGAGGGTTTCTAAGATCAGCTGTCCCAGTGTCCCCGGAAAAAGAAGTGTAAAAGGAGACACTTGAATTCCCATCAGGAATGTGTCACTACTGACACTGACTTCGAGGAAGGGGAGGGGTCCCCTAGATCTCTACCTGATGATGTCTCCTTTGCAGACATCTGGAGATCCTCTGTCAAAAAGGTGGATGGTCCTCCCAAAACCCTAACCCAGAGGAGGCAGTGCTTTTGGCACATACCCATCTACATCCTGGGTATCCCCCCCCCTGTGGATCCACTTATTGATTTTAGTATGTACCAGGCCATAGAAGGAACCGGACACTGTAGAGCTAATACTCAAACAGGCGGATAAGATACTCTGTGCCCCCACAGACAGATTGCACTGGACCAAAGGGATCCTGGTAGATGTCATGGTTGTTGCGGCAGCCACCAAAAAGGAGCTGGCCACTGTCCATCCCACTAACAGGGAGTCTAGGGCTTTGGACAGATTTGGAAAGAGGGTTTGCGCTTCAGCTGTGTTTGCTTTGTGAGTGCTAAACTACTTATCCCACTTTACCAGGCTACAGAGGGATTTAATCAAGGAACTATCTAGCTTGGTCAGAGTCCATGTCTGATGAGGGCACAAGACCTTTTCCTCCAGAATAGCCCCTCTTCAATTGATATCCAACTGTTTCATGAGGTTGATTTCACACACTGCAGAAAGCACCTCAAGGGCCACCACTTCCAGCATTGCCATTAGGCACCATGTCTGGATGCAGTTGTGTGACTTTACGGAACCTTTCAAGGTGTCATTTGTCAATGCACCCTTTGATGGTTCATCATTGTTTGGCCACACAGTCAGAGATGCACTCTCCCGTAGCAAGAAATATGGAAAGACCTTATCTGCCTTTGGAATCCATTTTTCTACGCCACAAAGATCCTTCTGCAAGAATCGGCATGGTGTAAAAAATTGTGGTTCAAGAAGTGTCAAGATCTTTTTCAGGAATCTCCAGGAGACTTTTCCCCCCAAGGGCCATAGGGGGAAACAGTTATAGTGGCAGATGCCACTTTCGGGGCAGAGGGGGTCCGCAAAATCAAGGGTCTCGAGATTCCTGTTTGGACACACCCTTTCAGTGCCCCTGAAAGGTTGCCTGACTGCCCTTGTCTGGAGGCAGTCGAGGAGCTTTCCTTGCACCCAGAAACCTGGATAGCTATCACAAGTGACAGATGGGTGTAAAGGATCGTATCCAGAGGATACTCCATTCCCTTTTTAAATCTCCCCAAACCAAAGGCATACCTCCCCGATGGGCCACCCAGTCAGAGGGAGGCAGCAGTTGTAGAAATTACAAAGCTGCTCCAAAAAAAAGTCATCCAGGAGGTCCTCCTGACCAAGTTGTATCAAGCATCTACTCACAGTTAGTACCAAAGAAGGCAGGGGACTCGAGGCCAATTTTGGATCTAATATCTCTGAACAAATCAGTGAAGAACTCAAAATTCAGGATGGTCATGATCCAATCCATCCTACCTCTTCTGAGGATGGATGACTGGATGTGCTTGATAGACCTGAAGGATGCATACTACCATATGAAAATGGACAGGTGCTCCAGACTGTATCTTCCCTTCAGGCTGGGAGCCAGCCATTACCAATTCACAGTGCTCCAATTTGGTCTCGCCACAGCTCCCAGGGTGTTCACCCCATGCGTGGTGGTAGTTCCAGTTCATCTTAGACTGCAGGAATTCCACATGTTTCCATATCTGGACAAACTGGCTTCTAACCACTTCAACCAGGTAACTACTCATCCAAGCCATGGACTACCTATTGCAACTAGCTCCCACTCTCTAAGCAACAACATGCAAAAATCACAGTTATTTCCTGTTCAACTGATAGTTTGGTTGTGCTCCAATAAAGTCTATAGCCTACTTAGATCCAGACAGAGTTTTGACCCTGAAGCTACGTATCTCACAGATCCCAGCAGTTCCAGCCCCTCTGGAAAAATTAGTGCTTGGGGCATTATGCTCGATGGCTGCCATAATAACTCTATTACCTACAGCATGCTTTCACATGAGAACCCTACAGTAAACGTTATCAGTCCATTGGTCTTTACACCATCACCCACTGAACCAGCTGATCAAGCTGTCATGTGTATGCAAAGATTCTCTCCTTTGGTAGCTTT
The DNA here is from genome assembly GCF_019279795.1 of Protopterus annectens. NCBI lineage: Eukaryota > Metazoa > Chordata > Ceratodontiformes > Protopteridae > Protopterus > Protopterus annectens. Next base: position 210,118,805 of record NC_056740.1, on the reverse strand, counting down.
ATCCCTCAGACATCAGCCAAGGATGCCCCTTTGTTCTTCCCCTTCTAAATGCCATGCTGACCACGGACGCCTCCCAGATGGGGTGGGGCATTTTCTGGGACGAACTGTCCAAGGCATGTGGACTTCTCAGGAGACCAACTTGCATATCAACATCCTAGAGATGAGAGCTGTCCTTCTAGTGTTGGAAGTGCTACACAGTTTTCTCCTTCTAGGAACTGTTGTGATTCAGATGGAAAATATGTCCATAGTGTGGTACATCAACAAGCAAGGAGCAACCAGATCTTACCCTCTGTGTCAAGAAGCAGTGAGGGTGTGGCGGCAGTGTGCGATGTCTACCAACCACTTTCTAACTGCAATGCACGTTCCAGGGGAGTACAGCATTCTAGCAGACAGGATCAGCAGAGTTTTAATGATGCTTCACAAGTGGTCTCTGAATCAGTCAGTGGCAAACGTGATCTTCCTCAGGTGGGGTTAATCCCCCCTCAGGCACAGTCACCAAGAGATGCTCTAGTCCATGCTTGGCTCCCTGGTCTACTTTATCCATGATTTCCAAATTTCTTCAAAAACACACCAGTTGAAGAGCAAAATAATCCTCATTCCTCCCTTTTGGCCTAGTCAAGTGTGGTTCACTTTCCTTTGTTCTCACCTAATTTGCCCTCCCTGGATGCTGGAGCCTCTACCAGATCTATTGTCCCATCCCTCAGGGCAGACTCACCCTGATCTTCAAAGCCTAAAATTGACCACATCTCTCTCTCTCTCTGCTTTTTCCCGGTTAGGGTTCGCCACAGCGGATCACCTTGTCCGCTCATGATTAGCAGTGGAGTTTTATGGTGTCGAGTTGCCAGCCCGGATCCCAATCTTCCATGGAAGGCACACACACACACGAACTGACACCTAGGGCCAATTTTAACGTGTCCAATCCACATGCAGCATGTCTTTGGGGATGTGGGAGGAAACTGGAGCACCCGGAGGAAACCCACACGACCGCAGGGAGGACATGCAGAATCCTCACAGAAGACACCCCAGCCGATGATCGAACTGGAGAGCCTCTTGCTGTGAGGCGACAACGCCTAACCGTCCAATAAAATTGACCACATGGTTTCTCCAATTCCAATGATGGCTAGACATTCTAGGCTTTCATCCCCAGTCCAAAAGATTCTGATTTCCTTCCACAAAATGTGTACCAGAAAAATCTACACGAGCAAATGAAAAAGATTCTCCATTTGGGCTCAACAGAAGCTGATTATATCTTTTTACAGCTCCTATCCCAGTAGTATTGGATTTCCAGGCTTTCCTCTTTCAAATGGGGCCAGTTATTTCATGGTAAAAGTTCAACTGGCAGCCATTTCGAATTTTCACATTGGAGAAAACTCTTGCTCTCTAGCTTCGTCAAAATTATGCAAGGCCTTTCTCAGGTTCCTTTTTGCTTCATCTTCCAATAAAAGATGCAACCCCTCCTTAGGACCTAACTTTGACTTTACAGGAATTGGTTCTTCCCCCTTTTGCACCTGTAGTTAAGGTAGATTTGAAGTTTCTTTCCTGGAAAACAGCTTTGTTGGTAGCTGTTACTTCAGCTAAAAGAGTTTCTGAACTGCAAGCCCTCTTTTCTAAACTTCCTTATTTGATTTTTTCATAAAGACGGATAATCTTTATGGACCAGTCCAACCTTTTTGCCTAAGATGATGACAAAAAACAATGTCAATCAGTCTATCAACCTATTGATCTTCTTTCCACATTTTCAGAGCAAGGGAGAATACATGCTATATCTCCTGGATGTTCATATCTGGACAAGACAAAATTACTGGAAATGTGATCAACTGTTCATATCTTTCTCAGATGTCAGAAAAGGTTCAGCAGTTGCCAAATCCACACTGGCTAAATGGTTACAGGATTGCATCTCATTTATTTAGTCTTCAACAGGTATTTCTTTACCTAAGCCTGCCAAAGCTCATTCTACGAGATCCATGGTGACATCTCAAGCTTTTTGCTCCAGAGTTTCAATTGGTGGTGGTTCTGCAGCTGCTTCATGGTCAAATTCTCATACCTTTATTGCACAATGTAAACTGGACATTATCTAAAGGAATAGGGCTCGTTTTGGCTCTGCAGTACTCTGAAATATATTTCATTCAAGGCCACCCTAGGTTGTTGCAGCTGGGGACTCTGTCCCACAAGTTGAGGAACAAATGAAAATTACAACATCCAATACAGAAGTTATGTATTTACCATAATGTTCCATCTGTGCTGTCCATTTTTATTCTTCCTCAACCTTCCCACCGTCCCCCTGTCCATAGTTATGAAAGGCCTGATAGAGATACTAGTAGGAACCACAGTTGCTGTTTTGAGCCCCTGAACTGTGCACTCTCTATCATTTTCTTCTGTATGGTGGATGTATGATTATTTCTAAAATTGGTATGTATATCTGGGTCCTAACTAAATAAACGAAAAGTGGAAATGTAGAATGGCCAAATAAACGAAAAGGCTGTTGCTCTATTTATTTATTTTTATTTTATTTTTTTATTTATATTTGTTGACTGGGAGTGTCCGACTGGACGTAGGTCCATTTTCAGCAGAGGCCCGGGGAGAAAAGCTCCACAGTTAAAATAAACAGACAGTAGTTACATTGGATTACATAGTGATTAACAATTTACATAGCAATTACTTACAACATATTTACAGCTGAAGAATATAGTACATCAGTAGACAACTAGAATCTTTATCTGTGAAGTACATAACAGACATTAACAAATGTTACAAGAAGAAGTTCCTGCTGTATAATAAGTACTGGCTTATGAGCATCTGAGCTTGCTATAATCAAGGTAGTTAGTGGAGTGGAAAGAAAGGTAGTGGTTGGATGGGGAGGGTGATATTAGAGTGGGAGTTGCAAGGGCATAGCCAGCATGTTTTCAGGTGTGCTTTTAGTAAAGTTTTGAAGTTGGTGCATGATGGTATAGAGGTAATTGTGGGTGGGAGGGAGTTCCATAATTTGGCTATGGCGCAAGAGAATAGTGCTTCAACAGCAGAGTTATTAGCTTTAGTGATCTGCAAGTGATTTTTAAATCTCTAAATTAATATTGTGGGGTGCTGCGCCCCCCACATTCCTCACTATTTATATATACCAACTCTGAGATCGCACTACAGTGAAGAAAGGGCAAAATTTCCAGCCTTCACTGTACCGCGATCTTACAATAGCGATATTGAGGAATGGCCTTTTCGTTTATTTGGCTGTTTTACATTTCCACTTTTTATTTATTTAATAGGGACCTATATATCCTGCATATATGTTAGCAGCAAACTCGATGTGAGGTAATCTGGGGGAATGAGGCATTATGAGATGAAGAGGAAGAGTTTGAGCTTTGAATCCTAAGCTTGTAAAGCGTCTGAGTTAGATCCAAGGGTCAGATCCGAATCCCACAGGTTGAGGAAGAATGAAAATGGGCAACACAGCTGTAACATTATGGTAAGTTCATAACTTCATTTTTCCATCAGTAACCACATTATCAAAGCTACATTTGAAAAACTTTTTTTTTTTTTTTTTTGTTGGGAATCCTACCCCAAAAAATCGGTTGTGTGAGTGTCTAAGTGCTACATTTTATAAACAATTTCAGGATCATCGCAACACGCAGATAAAGAGAAATCACTTTTGCATTAACTCACTTGAAAGAATCTGCATTATCTGCATTTTCACCGAAGTGGCAGAAAATTGTTGCTTTAAAGGCATGGACATTAAATTCTGCATCATACTTCTGATTGTACTTATAGTAGCTGTTAAACTAGTAGTCAAGCATAGCTCTGCTGGGGTAGGCCGGTGCAATGTGTTCAGCTTTTAAAAGTAAATGGTGCTATGGGTTTGGCATAATCATTAAGGTCTTCAATTATTCTGACCTTGAGTTACTGATCAGACTTAAAATGGCCCTTTTGGGCAGTTAGCTTAGTATTCGTCTGTGAACCTATGAGAATTAATGGCTAGCTTGCTGTAAGAACTAAAATCATTCTGTGCCACATTCCTGTCTGGATGGTAAATTGCAGTGATATTATCTAACCAATTATCTCCAGATTCATGAGCAGTTTTTATCCAGCTGCAGTAAGACTCATTAATGCAGACATAAATCTGGATGTATCAAAACTATAGTAGAGTGTTATGCTCTCATTCTTTTTTTCCCGTACAGTAATTCTATTTATTTATTGCATACTAAAATTAATATATTCTCATTTAAGTGCAATTCTAGTCAATTCCTTATGTGCAGTATCACCCAATCTCACCTCTGTGTATAGTGTACTTTTCTTTTTCATGTGTTAATTATCTAGTAGTCATTGTTGTCCAATGTAATAAATAGTGTACAAGCATGTGCGCTGCTTAGATATTTAGTTTTGTACTATAGTTAATGTTTACTGCGGTGGTGGTGCTGTGGTAGCGTTGTCGCTTTACAGTAAGACATTGTCCTGTTCGATTCTCGGCTAGAGTGACTTCAGTGTGGAGACATGCGTGAATGGGTGCACCTTCGTTGAAGGTTGTGCGTCAGGGCTGGCAACTTGGCACGTAAAAATCTACTGCCAATCATTAGTGGACCGGAGTTTCCGCTGTGGCGACCCCTAACTGGGAAAAGCCGAAAGACACAACAACTATAGTTAATGTTTATTCTTTAATACCTATCATGCCTGTCTTTTTGTGTTTTTTTTTCTCCTGTAAAAGAGCTGACACTCAAAATTTCATTTAGGTAGCACTTTCGTTTCCAAAATAACAATAAAGTTTCTTTGAATCTAACCGGAACAGACAGTAATATTATTTTCATGAACTTCATACAGATTTATGCACTGTTTGATACATCTAAGATTTGTTTGCTTCTGTTTGTGGTGATGCTACATTGAAATGAATACTGGGTTTGCAATCCAAGTAAGTGTTTTAAGAAACATAATAACCAATTCATACCTACTTTATATTCACATGCTCAACTCAGGCCATTAAATTAATGTAAATTTTAAACTCATGGTGATTAGATCATCATCAGCTAAGTTAGCAGTAAGCATACCAGCAACAGATACCTCCAGGCTGCAACTAACCACTTTATAGAGTATTACAGACTTCTGCTAAATGCAGAGTTAGAAAAGGAACAGATATCAACAAGGACAAAAATAAACTGTCTTCATGCATGAATACTGAGAAATACCAAGAACATTGTGATAGAGGTTACAGAAAGAAAATGGCCTCCCTCTTACTGGCAAACTAGCATTCCAAGCAGTCAAATCTAAGTAAAGGGAAAGCAGAGAGAAGCACATATAAAATACCCAACTGTTAAAAAAAAAAAAAAAAAAAAAAAAAAAAAACATATTAAATACCAGTAAAGCAGTTTTGATGCCTGCCTCCAAACTGCAGTAATAAGATGCTTGAATGTTTTTCATGCCCTTCACACACACACACACACACACACACACACACACACACACACACACACACACTAGGAATTTGAAATAAATCTAAAAAAATGAAGCACATGGTACACTCACCTATACCTTTCAGAGAATCTGCTTCAAATTAAGCTGAATTTGGAAGGGAAAAGTCACATATGTCCTTCAGTAATATAAACAGTAAGCATGCATATAATGCTTGGGTGTTGATGTACAAGTGGCATGTATTATATGACTGTCTGCATGCAGCATGTTTAGTGTGTGAACTTGTGTTCCGTGACTCTGCATCACATGTAACTATTCCTGGTCATGCTGTTTGTGGTTCTGCTGTGCTGTTTATTCATATCCCAAAACTGGTATTTTTTTAATGCCCATCTGCGTCATGTACACAGCAGTCTATCAGTCCTTAATACTTGTCTGACATTGAATGAATTACTGAAGACTGCTAGGCATATTTCTTCATAAAGTTTTGATATTACTTATAATTTGCTTAAATGTCATACCATTGTTGTATCCTACAAAATATTTTTCTTAAGCACTGTAATTTTGTTATAGTGTCTTATTATAATTGGATCATTACTATTATTGACTTACTGTTTATTACTGTACCTTTATATAGTCTGGAGCTTTTCTCCAAGGGCTTCTTCTATAAAGGGGTCAGACAAAGTATCCTGGTAAACAAATGCAGATAAATACATAAATGTTTCGGGAACTTTAGCATGCATAACACTGATATTCATTTTAAGATTAAGCCATGTGTTAATTCCGAGCCTAATTAAAGGAAGTGCCCTGGTGTTCAATTAGCCTTAAAAGGCCAGAAAAATTGTCATTCTTTGTTAGAGTTGTATAATTGTAGTCTGACTGGGGTAAAACTGTTTTCACCCATGACCTGTGTGGTTAACCCATGATGGTGATGCCTAAGAGAGGTACATTTGCCGGGAGTGAGTAAATCCAGCTTTGCTGCTGGTTAAGACATTGATTATTGTGTGATTGTTACTATTGTACAATTGGCTTGCTTAAAAATATAAGAGCCATCCTTTTTTAAACATGATGTCTTGCATTTTTAAACAAGCCTTTTGTACAATAATACTTTTTACTGCAAATGTTTCCTTTTGTTAAAAATCATCTATGGATATTTCTGTGTGAGGTAAGCTGTATGTATTCATTTTAATTTATTTATTTTTCATTTGATAACCAAGTTAATGAACTTTCACAGACCAGATGTATAGATATGTAGAGTAAAATAAGTAATAAGACAGCAAATGATTATAATAATGCTAAGTTCTAACATGAAGCTTTTATGCAGTTTATACAAATGTAATTAAAAAGTGATGTAAATGAGACGTAATTTCAGATGAGGTACAAAATAGGTGGTACACTTAAAATACGGTGTACTGGTAAATGTAATTAGTAGATGCAAATAGAAAATAGGTGGGTCAGTTTACAAAACAGTGACGATGTTCTTCGTCTTCCCTTGCTGCAGTCCTGACTATAGGGATTATCATACATTGTGTATACCTTGTTTCCCTATAGTCAGGACTGCAGCAAGGGAATCCTCGAACATCTACATTTATGGTAGGTACAAAACTGTACTTTTAGCAATATTAACGAAATGAAGTAAGAGGGCTGATCTAAGAGGACAGAGATGAGATGTATTTAATGTTAGAGGGCATAGAACTCCAGACATAAGCTAAATGTTTATAGAAGGCCTTTTCATAAATAGGCACATAAAAGGTATCTGAAACATTGTATGAGCACCATTAGTTCAGGGCCTGATAATGTAAGAAGACCCTTGCTTCTGTGTAGAACCATAAAGGGTGCCTTGGTGCTCTTTTCTGGTACTGATATGGCATTGAACCAATGTGCAACTTTCCTTTCCTGATGGTTTTTGCAGACTTAAAATGAGGGTGCAGTAAAATTTTAAAATGTTTGTATGCATTTCTCAGACTTGCCAATAAGTTGTTATAGTGAAAAGTCATATATTGCTCCTCTAAACTGGTGCTCCTTTAGTGACGGTTTATTTTAGCATCACCAGAATTTTTTAGCTTGTCATATAGCTTATTTTTAGTGTGAAAAGCTGTATAGCATTGCATCTGAATTGTTTGTGTTTTTAGCTGCTATTCTATATATATAGACTTCTCTGTATATGTAGACTAGCTACTTTTTCTACTGTATTACTGCCTCTTAAATCGTTTTTCAGTTGTGCACTTGCCTCATTTAAAAAGTTTTAAATTGCTAATTTTGTAGAGTTTTAATTGCATTTACTGTTTAGGGCTATACAATCAAGTGAGTTAGCCTTTTCTGTATTTATTTACTGTATTATTGCATTGTTTAGCCTGTTTTAACCCAAAAAAATACTATCCTGTTTGCTCATTTACCGCCTTTACTAGCTAGTATAGTCCAGATCCCAGGCTTTGCTTGTCTCAGGACTTTATTTTCTGTGTTCAGAGCTATCCAGACCTTGCTGTGGTAGAGGGAAGTCCTTCTGCTTACACTGGGAGTGGTGAGCATTGTACTGCTTATCAGTGGGAGTGGTGAGAATTGTACTGCCTATCTAACACCAGAGGAGTGGTTTCCAGCTCTGAAATTGTAAATGTATTAACCTTTTTTGGCTGATTTCTATCCCTTTCAACTTTCTGGCTTAAAAACGCGTGTGTGTGCACATTTTTCACATCGTGCAGCACCGCTGGGCTACGGTTAAACTATTCCAGTTGCCAGAAAGTCTGCTCTTCAAATTTTCCCTTAGAACTAGCTGGTTTCTTAGTAGCACTAAAATCTGAACCCCATGTGACTAGCACTTGCTCTAGAACCTGCTGGAAGGCACTAGGAAGCCTTAAACTGATACAAACACTCAACTCTCATCATCAGTAAGGAGAAATTAATCATAGGCACTAAACAGCCTATAACTGCAAAGTACCTTGCAAAGGTAAGGGGAAACCGTTCTTGTACTTTACAAAAAAAGGCACCTCAACAGACATGTCCAAGGGTTAGCTTCCAGTGATTTCTCCTGTCCACCTGGTGAATCTGGGCATACTGGGGCAATGCAGCAACTGCCTCATGTACACAGACAACCCTCTCCTCCTACCACCCAACACCGCAACCTGCGAGAGATGCACTTACATAGCCAAACTTGAAGCAAAGCTCTCTCCAGCCAAGATTGTGCTAGACAGTCAAGAGGAGAAGGTTAACACCTGCACTACACCTCAAGCAACACATAGCCCTTCAAAACCCACACATAGCAACACTAAACCCACATATGCGGAGGCCCTTACCATTAACATGCCCAAGCAACAAGGACTTCCGAAGCTGAAACGCAAACGAACACCAGTCACAACCAAAGTAACACATAGCTCACAACACCAGTGCGCCACCCAACAACAGTCCCTAAGGCAAGACAATGTACCCAACACTTTAGGTGACTCTCTAGTCAGGCACACTGATGTCCCACTCACCAGGCTGAACAAGGAGAAAATCCGCCACATTCCACAACAAGTACAAATATGACTCTGTCATTGTCCCTGTTGGAGTGAATGACTTGAGACTTACCTCCCTGGACTACATGAAAAGAGACATGGAAGAGCTCTCGGATCATGTGGCCCAGGCAGATATGACCCTAGCCCTGAGTAGCATCTTACCCTTCGCCCAGAATTATACCACAGTATAAGGACAAAATGACTTCAACAATTGGCTAAGCTTCTGGTGTCATTCAAAGGGGATCTAGAATCTGTCTGCCTGAGAAGACATGATCGTCAAGTCACAATGCTTTGCCAGAGATGGTTGGACCTGTCACCCCTGGGATTCAGGTTACTGGCTAAAGCTCTTGCCACCCCTATAGTGCCTTTTTTTAGGCACGGTTCAAAGGTCAAAACCACCACCGTAACTGATACAAGCATGCAAAATCTGAAGGTAATGCTAACTCAATGCTAGAAGTCTAAACCTCAAAATGCACTCTCTCGAGGCACTCCCAAAAATTGGAGGACATCGATATCTGTGCAGTAACTGAGACCTGGTTCAAGGCTCTAGAGAGCACCCCTGCAATACCAGGCTACAACTCTTACACTTTTCGGCCACCAAACTAAGACCGAAACAAAAAAGGTGGAGGAGTGTCCATATTCACCAAGGATATTCACACCTCCAGGCTAGCTGCCCAACACAATGCATCTGAAATTCTACAGGTGCAGCTAACACTAGGTAAGACTGCAATCCAAATTGTAACTTGCTACAGATCCCCCACCATGCCCCAAGATTCTCATACACCTTTCTAAACATACTGGAAAATATTAAGATACAACCAAACACCCTAATACTGGGTGATTTCAACTACCCTGCCATTAACTGGGAAAACTACTCTGGTACCAACACCTTTTCCCAATGGTTCTTGGAATTCATAAATTCCAGTGCCCTGGATCAACTAATCCATTGTCCCACCAGGGGCTCCAATATCCTAGGCCTGGTCATTACCAACATGGGAGATAGATGCTCCACACCAGTGGTCACTCCCTCATTGGTCAGGTCTGACCATAAGCAAAACACCCTTGACATCCACATCCCACCCCACCCCCAGTAAGGAAACCTCAGTAAAAAACTTCTCCAAAGCCGACGTCATGCTACTCAAGTCAGAAGTGACAAACTTCATGACACCCATGCAGACTGGATCTACAAGTTCGACTGCTGAATCCTGCACTAAGGCACTGTACGAGCACATCCACGTGTGCATGAATTGTGCCATCCCAGATAGAACCAAGATACTCTCCTCCAAAAAAAGGAAGCCAATCTGGTGGTCCCCTGCCGTAAACAAACTATGCAATAGAAGGAAGAAACTGTTGCAGAAAAGAGGAAAATCCCAGGATGCAAAAAACTCCCTTACCAGCCTCAGTAAGAATCTGAGATCCCTCATAAAATCTTCCAAAGCTAGTTATAAAAATAAAATTGCCAAAGATTCCAAAGACAACCACAAGGCATTCTATAGTTATGTCAAGAATCTAAATGACAATGCTCATATCTGCTCTGAGCTACAACAGAATGGTATTAAATGTACTGATCCCAAGGATATTGCTGATATCCTGGCAAATTGATTTAGTGCCAACTTTACCCACCCTCTCACCTCCTAAAGGGACCATATCAATACCAAAAGATTGCGAAATTCCTGTAGTCACAGCCACACAGGTAGAAACCGCACTCTCCAAAGCTAAGAATACAGCATCCATGGGACCAGATGACATCCCGGGCTGTGTACTACATGAACTATAAAATGAACTGGCACCTAACCTAAGTTCATAGGTAGGTACTAGGCTATCTGCCCGAGGGCATTTATAAGCCTAGCCAGAATGTGTTGGCTTTCGCCTCTCTTTTAGATTAGTTTCCTGAGCCTCTGTCCAGCAGGGCCATCGAAGTGATCCCAGGGGTGAATTTACGATTTCCCATCCACTCGGCAATATTTCTCTTGAAGAGAGTCAGTGAGGGGCTTTGCCTAAAATAGATTGGGATTCTATTCCAGAGCGTGGGAAGTCTCTGGGACAGGAATCTATCCCTCCAGCATGTCCTGTTTATTGTTGTGTTGAGGTTTAAATCCCTGGAGCGTGTGGCTCTAAGAGATTTGGTTTTCTTGAGGTGGAGCATGTCCATTAATTCCGGGTTAGACACAGCCTTGTACGTCAGGCAGAGATCACCTCTGAGTAGGTGGTAAGCAATCAAGTAGAGCTGGAGTTTCTTTAGTCGAGCTGCATAGGGCATCTGTTTGAGGCCCACAATCCTCTTGGTGAGGTACTTCTGTGGTCTTTCCAGCTGTTGCAGGTGTCAAGTAAGGTACATCCCAAATGGGGCATTGTACTCTATTATGGGCCTGATGAGCGATTGAGTAGAGGGGCACAATGACCTCTCTTGATCTAGATGCGAACCCTTTCGTGATTAGGTGGGCTACATAGAAGGAATTTCTAACCACTTTGGCAATGTGATTATCAAAGGAGAGGTTGCTATCTACTTGGGTCCACAGATCCCTAATTACATCTTCCATACTTAGTGGATTACCACCTATGTGGTAGTTCGTGGGCACTTTGTTTTTCCCAAAGGGGATGACTATACACTTTTTGCATTTAGCTTGAGACCATGGTTCTGACACCAGGTATTCGTCTCCGTGAGACCTTTCTGGAGGATGTCTGTGTCAGCCAGAGAGTCGATTATAGCCCCCAGTTTGCAATCATATGCGAACTTGGTCAGCCATAGTCTTCCCGTGCTTGCCTGTACCTCAGAGAAGTATATACTGAACAGGAGGGGTCCCAGGACTGAGCCCTGTGGGATGCCACTTGTAACCGGTTTAGAGTCAGACATGGCACCTGCAACTCTGACCATGTGAGTTCTATCCATGAGCCAGATGGCCACCCATCTCGTGACATAGGGGTTAATGTTTAAGCTGGTAGCTTATCCATCATGCCAGAGTGGGGAATGGTGCCAAAGGCCTTTGTGAGGTCCAGGTAAGCTGTGTGGACTACCTTTCCCTCATCTTTGGCCTTGGTAACTGTTTCAAAGAAGTCAACTAGGTTTAGGAGGCAAGATCTGCCTTTAACAAAGCCGAATTGGGTAGGGTCCAGTGTCTGGAGGTTCCCAATGTCTTTGTTAATGAGTTCCATGACGATGCGCTCCACAGCTTTGCAGACCAGGCTAGTCAGGCTTATAGGGCGATAGTTCCCAGGATCCGTTGTGGCACCACCTTTGTGGAGCGGGATAACTGTTGCTGTACTCCATTCTTTGAGCACATAGCCTGTGGTAAGGCTGAGTTTGAACAGTGAATTTAGGTGAGGGTTTAGTTAATTTTGGAGCTCATGTAGGACGCAGCCTGGGATACCATCTGATCCCTTTGATGCTGTGTCTTTAGCCTTGGAGAGGCCTGTTTTCACCTGTGTGTCTGTGATGTCTGGGGCTCTACATTCATCTGGGATGGACACGGGCCCTTTTGGGGTTGGGGGGGGGGGTGAAGTTTGCACTGAACCTGTCAGCCAGGATGTTGGCAATGTCAGTTGGTTCAGTGTATTTTTTCCATTTTGCACTAGCTCAGAGCAGATCTGAGAGTTGCCACCTAGATTCTTGACATAGCTAAAGAAGGCTTTGTGATTATCTTTAGAGTCTTTGGCAATTTTTCTTTTGAAGCTGGCCTTGGATGATTTTATGAGGGATCGTAGTTTTTTGCTAATACTGATCAGGGATGCCTTCCCTTTTTGGGATTTTGCTCTATCATGTAATAGTTTCCTCCTTCTGTTGTATAGCTTATTTATGGCTGGGGACCACCAGACTGGTTTCCTCTTTTTGGAGGAGTGAGTCTTGGTTTTACTTGGGATGGCTCGATCCGTGCATTCCTGTAGGTGCTCATAGAATGCATTTGTAAAGGATTCTGCAGTTTGGGCAGCATTATCCTTTAGCAAGGGGGCTTTGAAACTTTCCACCTCGGTCTCGAGAAGTGTGAAGTTTGCTTTTGAAAAGTTTTTCACAGTGGTTTCTTTGACTGGGGGGGTGGGGTCAGGATGTGGATGTCCAGTGTGATTAGTTTATGGTCTGATCTTACCAGCGAGGGGTTTACCTCTGGTGTGGAACATTGATCCCCCATGTTGGTGATGATCAGGTCCAATATGTTGTCACCTCTTGTGGGAGTGGTGACCAGTTGTTCCAGGGTGTTTGAGTTTATAAACTCTAGGAAGTGTTGGGCAAAGGAGTTTGTACTTGAGTAGTTTTCCCAGTCAATGTTTGGGTAGTTGAAATCACCCAATATCATGGTGTTTGGTAGGACCTTCATATTTTCCAATGTTTTCAGGAATGCTGAGTGGGGGTCCTGAGACAAGGTGGGTGATCTGTAGCAAACTACAATCTGAAAAGCAGCTTTGCCCACTGTTAGTTTCGCATGAATGGTCTCCGAGGCCTCGTGCTGTGCCACTAACCTGGAGGTGTGGGTATCCGTGATGAAAATGGATACACCCCCTCCTTTTGTATTTCGGTCTGGGATCTGGGGCCGAAAGGTATGGTATGAGTTATAGCCTGGTAGTGCTGGGGTGCTCTCTGGAGCCTTGAACCAGGTTTCTGTTACTGCACAGATATGTGTCATGTTTAATCATAGCCTCACCTCAGGCTTCATACCCACTTAGTGGTGCACAGCTACAGTTATCCCACTCCACAAGGGGGGATCCATCTTGGATCCCAGGAACTACTGTCCCATCAGTCTGACGAGCCTGATCTGCAAGGGCATGGAACGCATTGTCATGGAACTTATAAACAAAGACATTGGCAACCTTCAAACACTGGATCCCACCCAGTTTGGGTTCGTGAAGGGCCGATCTTGTCTCCTGAACCTGACTGACTTCTTCGAATCAGTCTCCAGAGTTGTGGACGAGGTATCTGGACCTTGCCAAGGCCTTCAACACCATCCCCCACTCTGGAATCATAGATAAACTTACTAAGCTGGGCATAAATCCCTACGTCACTCGATGGGCTGCCAACTGGCTTACTGACAGAACCCAGACTGTAAAAGTAGCCAACTCCAAATGCACCTCCAGACATGTGACAAGTGGAGTACCTCAGGGTTCAGTCCTGAGACCGCTCTTGTTTGGCATCTACTTCTCTGCAGTACAGGCCAACACTAAGGGACTCTGGCTAACAAAGTTCACAGATGACTGCAAACTGGGAGTCATTATTGAATCCCCAAATGATGTAGATATTCTACAAAAGAGCCTTACAGAAACAGATGCTTGGTGCTAGAGCCATGGGCTCAAGCTTAATGCCAAGAAATGTATAGTTATTCCCTTTGGGAAAAAACATGTACCCATGAATTACACTTTCGGTGTTTAGTGTACTGCCACCCAAGAAAGTTATTTTCCTGTGCCACTGTCCAGCAGAGACGCAGAAATGATCCCCGGGGGGGGGGGGGTATTTCCTATTTCCCATCCACTCATCAAGATTTTTCTTGAAGAGTGCTAATTAAGAACTTTGCTTGACATAGATGGGTAGCTTGTTCCAGAGTATAGGAAGTCTCTGGAACAGGAATCTATCCCTCCAGTGTGTCCTGTTTATTGTGATGACAAGGTTTAGGTCCCTAGAGCATGTAGCTTGGAGGGATTGGGATTTCTTTAGGTGTAGCATGTCCAACAGCTCTGGGTTTGACATAGCTTTATATGTTAGGCAGAGATCACCTCGGAGTAGGCGATGTGCTACGGAGTAAAGCTGAAGTTTTTTGAGGCGGTCAGTGTAGGGCATTTGTTTGAGGCCAGTAATCCTCTTTGTGAGGTACTTATGTGGCCTTTCCAGCTGCTGCAGATGTCTTGTGAGGTACATTCCAAAAGGGGCGTTGTACTCTATAATGGGTCTAATGAGTGACGAGTAAAGGGGAGCAATGACCTCTTTTTTCCTGGATGAGATCCCTTTTATGATGAGGTGTGCCACATAGAAGGACTTCCTGACTACTGTGGTGATGTTACCATCAAAGGAGAGACTACTGTCTACCTGGGTCCCAAGGTCTCTTATCACGCATTTGGTGTTAAGTAGATTGCTGCCTATGTGGTAGTTCATGGGTACAGAGTTTTTACCAAAGGGGATGACACTGCAGTTTTTGGCATTGAGCTTGAGGCCATTGCTCTGACACCAGGCATCTGTCTCAGTGAGGCCCTTCTGTAGGATGTCCACATCATTTGGGGACTTGACTATGGCTCCTAGTTTGCAGTTATCTGCGAACTTCATCAGTCAGAGGCCTTCTGTGTTAGCCTGTACTTCAGAGAAGTACATACCAAACAGGAGAAGCCCCAGGATGGAACCCTGTGGCACTCCACTTGTCACTGCCTTGAGGTCAGATTTGGAGTCCGCAACTTTTACACTGTGGGTTCTGTCAGTGAGCCAGTTAGCAACCCATCTTGTGACATAGGGATTTATACCTAGTTTAGTGAGTTTAGCTATAATTCCAGAATGGGGGATGGTGTCGAACACCTTGGCGAGGTCAAGATAGGCTGTGTGAACCACCTTACCCTCATCCACAGCTTTGTTGACTGCCTCAAAGAAGTCGATCAGGTTCAGGAGGCATGATCTGCCTTTCACAAACCTGAACTGGGTGATATCCAGAGTTTGGAGGTTACCAATGTCTTCATTTATGAGTTCCATGATGATACGTTCCATGGCCTTGCAGACCAGGCTCGTCAGGCCAATAGGTCAATAGTTCCCAGGATCAGTGGTCGCTCCGCCTTTGTGGAGTGGGATAACTGTTGCTGTGTGCCATTCAGTGGGCACAAAGCCTGATGCGAGGCTATTATTGAACATGATGCTTAAGTGAGGAGCCAGTTCGTTCTGAAGTTCATGTAAAACGCAGTCTGGGATGTTGTCCGGTCCCATGGATGCTTTTTTTTTGGCTTTAGAGAGTGCACCTTTTACTTGCGTAGTTGTGATTACAAGGACTCTGCATTCTTCCTGTATAGATATGGGCCCTTTAGGGGGTGAGAGGGGGTAAAGTTAGCACTGAACCGATCTGCCAGGATGTTGGCAATATCAGTTGGTTCTGAAATTTTCATGTGTTTATGCTGTAACTCAGAGCAGATATGGGTGTTGCCATCTAGATTCTTGACATAGCTGTAGAATGCTTTGTGGTTGTCCTTGGATTTAGTGGCGATTTTGTTTTCGTAGCTAGCTTTTGAGTATCTTACAAGGGATCTCAGCTTCTTACTGAGGATGACCAGGGAGCTCCTCCACTCATGGGATTTTACTCTCTTTTGGAACAGTTTCTTCCTTCTGTTGTACAATTTGTTTATAGCAGGGGACCACCAGATTGGCTTCCTTTTTTTGGAGGATAGCGTCTTGGTTCTGTTTGGGATAGCACGATCCATGCACTCGTGTAAGTGCTTATAGAGTGCATTTGTGTAGGATTCAGAAGTTGACCACTTCTGTCTTATGAAGCATGAAGTTGGCTTTGGAGAAATTTTTTACTGTGGTTTCCTTAATAGGGGTTGGGGGTGGGATGTGGGTATCAAGGGTGATAAGCTTATGGACCAACGAGGAGTTGACTTCAGGTGTGGAACACCAGTCACTCATGTTGGTAATGGTTAGGTGTAGGATATTGTTGCCCCTGGTGGGGGTGTGGATAAGTTGATCTAGGGCATTGGAGTTTATGAATTCCAGAAAGCGTTGAGTTAAGGAGTTGGTACACGAGTAGTTTTCCCAGTTAATGGTGGGGTAGTTGAAGTCGCCCATTATTAGGGTGTTTGGTTGAACCCTAATATTTTCCAGTACATCAAGAAAAGAGGAGTGGGAATCCTGGGGCATGGTGGGGGATCTGTAGCAAGCTACAGTTTAGATTGCAGTTTTGCCCAGAGTTAGTTGCACTTGGATAACCTCAGATGCATTATGCTGAGCAGCTAGCCTGGAGGAGTGGATATCCTTAGAGTATGGACACACCTCCGCCTTTGGTGTTTCGGTCCAAGTTACATGGTCGAAAGGTGTGGTATGAGTTATAGTCTGGTAGTGCAGGGGTGCTCTCTGGAGCCTTGAACCAGGTCTCAGTCACTGCACAGATATCGATGATTCTCCATTTTAAGGAGTGCCTCGAATGAGTGCATTTTGAGATTTAGATTTCTAGCATTACCTTCAGTTTTTGTTTGCCTGTTCCTGCTATGGTGGTGAATTTGTTATTTGAACCCTGCCTAAAAAAGGCACTATAGGGGCAGCAAGAGCCTTAGCCTGTGTCCGGAATCCCAGGGGCAACAGGTGCAGGCCATCTGTGGCAAAGCATCGTGGTCTGTCGACCATGTCATCCCAAGCAGACAGATACCGGATCCCCTTAGAATGACACCAGAAACTTAACCAATTGTTGAAGTCAATCATTTTGTCCTTGTACTGCGGTATCATTCTGGGCAATGGCAGAATGTTACTCAGTGCTAGGGTCATATCTGCCTGGGCTACAAGATTGGAGAGCTCTTCCATGTCTCTTTTCATGTAGTCCAGGGAGGTACATCTCAGGTTATTCACACCAACATTAACAATGACAGAGTCATATTTGTACTTGGTGTGGAGTGACCTGAGTGCGTGGGTTATGTGGCAGATCCTGGCACCCGACAGGCAGCTGACAGTAACCTTCTCCTTGTCTAGCTTGGTGAGTGGGACATCAGTGTGCCTGACTATAGAGTCACCTATGACTAGTGTGTTGGGTACGTTGTTTTGCCTTATTGGCTGTGGTTGAGTGGCACACTGAGTCTGGAACGTATCATCATGGAACTCCTAAACAAAGACATTGGTAACCTCCAAACTCTGGATCCCACCCATTTCGGGTTTGTGAAAGGCAGATCATGCCTCCTCAACCTGATCGACTTCTTTGAGGCAGTCACCAAAGTCATGGATGAGAGAAAGGTCATTCACACAGCCTATCTTGACCTCGCCAAGGCTTTCGACACCATCCCCCATTCTGGAATTACAGCTAAACTCATTAACTAGGTATAAATCCCTACGTCACAAGATGGGTTGCCAACTTTCTCACTGACAGAACCCACACTGCAAAAGTTGCAGACTCCAAATCTGACCTCAAAGCAGTGACAAGTGGAGTACCACAGGGTTCCGCCCTGGGACCTCTTCTGTTTGGTATCTACTTCTCAGAAGTACAGGCTAACACAGAAGGCCTCTGACTAATGAAGTTTTGCAGATGACTGCAAACTAGGAGCCATAGTCAAGTCCCCAAATGATGTGGACATCCTACAGAAGGGCCTCACTGAGACAGATGCCTGGTGTCAGAGCCATGGCCTCAAGCTCAATGCCAAAAAGTGCAGTGTCATCCTCTTTGGTAAAAACTCTGTACTCATGAACTACCACATAGGCAGCAATGACTGCTTGGATGATAGGATCTTGTTTTCCTTTAGGCACTTGTTTACTGAGGACATACAGTAGTTACTAATAGAGGCAAAATTGTACCAACAACATAACCAACACCCATTCAGGGCTGGTTGTTCTTTGGTCTCACAAAATGTGTGTGAGTTACTTTTCTATGGCCTTTCTTATTCCTCCATGAAGGTTCACTTATTAACTATTTCAGCATGTTTGCCCATGAATCCTCCTCTTTGAATGCTTTCTCATGTCAAAATGTTTTTGAAAGGGGCTTACTTAAGAGGCCACCAAGAAAACCAATGACCCCTCCTTAGGACCTTAATTTTGTGTTACAGAGCTAACATTTGCTCTATTTCAACCAGCCAATCTGGCTGACTGTGAGGTTCTTAACATGGAAAACAGTTTTACTGATAGACCTGACCTCTGCAAGAACCGTGTCCTGAGTTGCAAGTTTTAATGGTGAGTCAACCCTATTTCATTTTCCACAGAGACAAGGTTTCTTTGAGTACTAATCTGTCTTTTATGTCTAAAATGGGTACCTGAGTTTACTTTAAGCCAAGCTATCTATTCCCTCATTTTTTTTTGCTGGTCTTAAAAATGAGGGAGTAGGGATACTCCATATCTTTGATGTCCACTGATAACTCGGGTACTATCTTGACAGAGCTAAATTCTTTCAGAGCTGCCATTCTTTTCTTGTGAAGTTAAGAAAGGACAGCTTATGTTAACGCAGACTTTTTTCAAATGGTTATCTAAGCCTATTACCTTTTTTTTTTTTTTTTTTAAATACTCCCCACAGCAACATTTTTCCAGGTAGGGTCAAGGTCCATTATGTCATGTCCTTGGCTTCATCTATGGCTTTTTGGAAAGGGTTAAATTATAGAAGTATTTTAAAAGCTGGGTTAAATTATAGAAGTATTTTAAAAGCTGCAACTTTGTCCTCTGTGCATACTTTTACAAAACATTATAAGCTTGATTCCTTTTCTAGGTCTAGATCGGGCTTTGCAAAGGTCATTCTCCTGGGGCTCCTGGACTCTCTTCCTTCCACTTCCCAAATGTAGTAAGCTAGAGTAATCTACCCATATAGCTAAAGCTACTGCAGCAGTGATCAATATGATGAGCAAAGTATAGTTTTCTAAGTAAGCTTACCGTAACAATAGATGTTCAAATTATCTGTTATATCTGTGGCAGAATATAACCTGTATAGCTAAGATTATTGCAGCAGTGATCATTCGAACATCTACGGTTTTGGCAAGTTTGCTTACACAGTTGTACTTTCTTTTCAGTAAAACTTTAGCAGTACTTTGAAACGCACGTCTCTATCTCACACAAACACATTGCTACCCTCTTCCAAAAGGTATTTTACGTTATTTGGCGTTAGGCCTTTCTGGCCACCAAGGGGAAGGATTAGGAATACTTTTGCCTAATATGGAAAAGGAGACTTATCTGAAAAGATTGTGCTAACTGAATATTTCACATTACTAACTCATTCCATGACACTCTTCTGGGGTTTCTTCAAATAAAATTATTTTCTCAAGCCCGTAAGGTTTAACACTAAAAAAAAGGTTTCTTATCATTGGAGACTCAGTAGTGAGAGACATGGATGTCCCATTCACCAGGTCGGACAAGGAGAAAGTCACGGTCAGCTGCCTGTCCAGTGTCAGGATTCATCAAATCACACATGCACTCTGGTGTCTCAGCAACAAGCACTGTTATGACCCTGTCATAGTTCATGTTGGTGTGAATGATCTGAGATGTACCTCAGTGGACTATATTAAGACAGACATGGTTGAGCTCTCTGAGTATATGTCCCAGGCAGGTATGTCCCTAGCCTTGAACAACATACTACCCTCCCTTAGAATGATGCCACAGTATAAATAAAAAAACTGATTTGATTTCAGTAATTGGCTCCAATGTTCTTCATGTTTCACTGTTGCAGTCATCACACTTGGGGTTATCTGCCTGTAGGTAGCCCTCTTTCGGCCCGAATACCAGAGACTTAGTATTTCTGCGTCGGTTGCTGTCGCTTCAGGACTGACGTCAGGTCATCAGGGTAAAAAAACAGGCAGCCAATGCCATTACATCAGTCTTTCTTGCCGAGGAGCCCGAAGCAGAAGTAGTTTGCACGAGTGCCGGTCGGCCACTACTGGAGTTTTAGTTTCTGCATCAAATCATCCTGGAGTTTTCTAAAGCTAAGTACCCCGTTGGGGATCCTTTTTTCTTGCTCTAACCGATGTCAGAAAAAGTTAACAATTGTCTCACTTGTGGAAAGCAAATACCATACTATTTCTATTCTTACTGTGTCACCTGTTTTGGCCCAGACCATGACGTCCCTCGCTGTCGGTTCTGTGCCTTGTTCAATGCCCGAGCTATTCATTGTCTGGCCCTTATCGCTAAATACTTTCGCTCTCCATCTCTGTATTCCAAAATGACTTTGGTAAGCCATCCGACTACCGATCTTCCAAAAAAAGTAAGGATAAAGACAGAGACAAACCGCACAGGTCCAAAACTGCCGACGATGCTTCCATTAAGCTAGTCACCAGTTCACCGGTACTCAGTGAGGTGCTTTTGCAGCTCTTGATGCCTGCTTCTATGGATTCGCAGGGTGCTACAGAGACCTGTTTGGAGTCTAGTATGCCGCAAGACTCTTCTTTGACTATGGAACCTGTGGATGGCTCTACCTTGGATAGGTCCGGAGCTGATGTGCAAGTACCGGCTTCCAAGGAAGTTCTTCGCATTACCGATATTCGATGCAAACCGATGACTTCTTTCGTATTTTCAGTTCTGTCTAAAACTACTGAGTTTCTAAGGCCAAGAGTACGCACTACGCCTAAAAAACTGACAACCCAAACTCAAGCACCTGCTTCCTTGCCAAAACATCAAATGTTTAAAATGGCAGAAGACCTGATTATGTTGAGTAGGGGAAGCCAGCCTTCCCCTGCCAAGAGAAAAAGAGACTTGTCCCCAGCAGCTTTAACAGACCCAGAGTCCAATGACTCTGAGGCTTCTGAATATGAAGACATGTTTGGAGTCCTTATGAGGATTCAGATGCAGAGGACGCCATTCCCTCTGCTTCCCCTCCGGAGGATTTTTCTTTTGGTGAAACCTTACATACTTTAAGAGAGCATTTCCAGTGGGAATGCCAGGATTATCCTCAGTCCAAAAAGAGACTCAGAGAATTTTTAGATTTGCCACAACATAGACCTTTAGCTGTCCTGCCTGTTCTGGATGTTGTGGATGATGCCTTATGGAATCCAGTCTAACTCCTGATACTTTACCCCCTGCTCCAAGGAACTGCTCCAAGGAAACCAGACAGGTACTACGGAGTCCCTGACTCTCACAAATTTCTTTTCAAAAATCCTACTGCTGACCCAGAGGTTATTTCCCAGGGGCCTAAAGGTATAAAAGCAACTACAGCTAAGAATCCCACCCCTTTGGACAGGGATTCCCGAGCTTTAGACAGATGAGGTAAAAAAGTATACATCTCTTCAACTCTAGTCATTAGGGCACTGAATTGCCAGTTTCACATGCTGAAATACCAGCAACATATTATGGAACTTATTAAACCAAAATTATCTACCCTTACAGACTGTGCAGAAAATAAAGAATCATGGGAGCTTATGCATTCTGCAAGCCAAGTCAGCAAGCATACCTTGCAGTGTGGCTTTGACACCTTAGAAGCATCTTGCAGGGCAGCAGTCCCTGGTTCTGTACTGAGAAGGCATGCCTGGCTTAAGGAGCAGACCTTGCCAGACCATGTCAAATCAAAATTACTAGATGCTCCTTTGAACAAGGACAATCTGTTTGGCACCAAAACAGAAGAGGTTCTAAAAAAGATGGAAGAAAAAGCTAAATCTATGCAGACAGTCAAAGATTTTTTGCAAGTGCAGCCTCCAGGATTCAGTAGGCATTGCCCCTCGAAACATTGGTCCTTTCCAGCCCCCTCAAGGCTATCTCAAACTAGACCCAGGGGAAACAGACCCCCCCCCAGATTACAGTCTCAGAGTATGCAGAGATCTAAGCAATGAAGTACCTCCACTTCTAAAACAGGGAGTGCTAAGCCACCCCCTTACAGAAAGAATTCACAATGACTTCTCAACTCCACTCCTCACCTCTGCCCAATAGCTTGTGCCCCTAGGAGGAAAACTTGCCCATCATGCAAAAAACTGGACCTCCATCACCAAAGACCAATGGGTCCTCAACATTGTATCCCAGGGGGTACAAAATTTACTTCCACTCACTGCCAACCCCAAAAGGGTTCCCAGACCTTCCTCCAAACCAGTGGGCAGAGGCACAAAACCAAGTTCAATCCCTGTTCTCCATAAGGGCAATTCAGCCTGTCCCTGCAGAACAGATAGGTTAAGGGTTTTATTCCAGACTTTTCCTGGTGCCCAGATAAGAGGGCATTTGGCACCCAATCTTCGATCTTTCCATTTTAAACACCTTCCTGGTGGTACCAAAATTCAAAATGCTCACCCTTCAGCAGCTCCTTCCTATGCTGTCCAAAGATGCCTGGTTAGCCACCCTAGACCTAAAAGAAGCCTATCTGCACATCCCTATCAGGAACTCATGCAGGAAATTCCTACATTTCAGGGCAGGATCTATGCATTATCAGTTCTCTGCACTTCCCTTTTGCTTATCTACTGCTCCCAGAGTCTTCACAAAATGCCTTGCTCCAGCCATTGCCTATTGCAGACAGAGAAAAAATTCAAATTTACCCTTACTTGGATGACTGCCTGATTCAGGCAGACAGTCAGGAAAAGCTGTTGCAGCACCTAACATTTGTAAAGAACATTCTAACCTCCTTGGGGTACACTATCAGCAAAAAGAAATCCAAACTAGTCCCCAGTCAAAAGATTGTATTCCTGGGAACAAGCTTGGACACAGCATCCCAGATGGCATTCCTTATTCCAGAAAAACAAGCCTAACAGGCTACTTCACTCAAATGGCCACAAGAACCCAGCTATCTGCATGGAAAATCCTGCAGGCCCTAGGGTTCATGGCCTGTTGCATTGTACTAATTCCATATGCCAGACTGCATACGAGGAAACTTCAGTGGTACTTAAAAAGTCTTTGGTGCCAACATTCTCAGGACCTGGAAACAGTCATACCTATCATACCTTTTCTAAGGACAGAGTTTCTTTGGTGGGCAGCAGCATGCAACCACAACAAGGGACTTCCCTTTACTCAACCCCACGCCGCCCAGACCCTAATGACAGATGCATCAGACTACGCCTGGGGGGGGGGGCACATCTGTACGACAGGTGCATTCAGGGCCACTGGAGCCCAAGTCAAATTCATCTGCACATCAACCAAAAAGAGATGCTAGCTGTTCAGCATGCTCTGACATCTTTCAGATCCCTACTGTTACCAGAACCCCTGCTAATAAAAACAGACAACACCACAGTTATGTGGTACATCGACAAGCAGGGGGGGAACCCACACTTACCCACTCTGCAGGCTAGCCATGGACCTGTGGAACACGGCCTTGGACATGGATGTTCATCTGCAAGCTCAATTTCTGCCAGGCAAACAAAACTCTCTGGCAGACGACTTAATCAGAAATCTCCTAGACCCACACAAGTGGCAATTAAACCCCAGCACTTTCAGCCTTCTAACCCAGAAATGGGGGACCCCGCAGGTGGAACTTTTTGCCTCTCCCTACAATCACCAGCTCAGCAAATTCTGCACCAGGACACCTCACAGCAGGGCCTGGAAAGTGGATGCCCTATCCTTCCAGTGGGTAAAACCTCTCAATCTATGCATTTCCCCCTCTGCCTCTTCTCTCAAGAATATTACTCAAGATAAGACGAGACAGACCAAGTACAATCCTGATTGCCCCGGACTGGCCATGCCAGCACTGGTACCCTTTACTATGCAGCCTGTCACCGGTGCCACCCTGGCACCTACCCCAGATCCAAATCCCCCTCACTCAGCAGGAGGGACAGATCTTGCATCCGCAAACTCTGAATCTTGCAGCCTGGCTTATTCCTTGAATTCTCCCCAGTGACCAGCCTAAGCAAGCAGGTGCTGGATGTCATTCTTGAAGCCAGAAGACCTAGTACAAGGAAATCCTATGCTGATAAGTGGAAAAGGTATTCTTCCTAGATGCAATCTAAAGGAGAGGACACAGCACTTCCCTCCTTACCTCTAATCCTGGATTACCTAGCAGGTCTACTCCACAGAGGCTTATCCTTTTCCATTAAGATCCATGCCTCTGCCATCTTGGCTCATTACAACACCGAGCCACCTCTCTTCTCTCACTCTCTCATCAAACAGTTCCCGAAAGGGGGAAACAACTTAAGGCCACCAAGGAGAGCCCTCACCCCTGCTTGGGACCTTAACTTTGTACTGGAAAAGCTCACACTACCCCCATTTCAGCCTGCAGCATCAGCAGTGTTAAAATTCCTCTCTTGGAAAACAGCCTTACTTCAGGCCATCACTTCAGCTAGAAGAGTGTCTGAGCTACAAGCACTTACGGCTGTGGAACCCTTCATTATTTTTCATGCTGACAGGGTCTCCCTCAGGACTAACCCTTCCTTTATGCCTAAAGTGGTGTCCAGTGTGTCTCTCAACCAATCTATCCATTTGCCAACCTTCTTCCCTAAGCCTTAAAACAAAGGGAAAAGGATCCTGCACTCCTTAGACGTGCACAGACAACTCAGATTCTACCTTGATAGGACTAAGTCCTTCAGGAAATCTGACCAGTTACTAGTCAGTTCCACACCAGGGGCAGAGGGCAAGGCCATTTCAAAACAATTTCTAAATGGATAGCACACTGTATCCATTTCTTCTACAAACACCATGGGAAGCCAACTCCTCAGGGGGTCAGAATGCATTCCACTAGGGCAACTTCTGCTTCTACGGCATTCCTCAGGGGAGTCCCTACCGGGGACATTCTGGAAGCTGCTGCCTGGAGTTCTGTTCACACCTTCACCAAGTATTACCACCTGCCTATCTTTTCAAAATCCAGGGCGGGTTTTGCAACAGCAGTCCTGCAGGGCATTCTAGCCAGCCCCAACTCTTCTTGACTGCCTCCACCCATTCTTCAACTTTGGGAATCAACCCAAGTGTGATGACTGCAACAGTGAAACATGAAGAACATAGTACAGTTGTGTACACTTACCATAAATGTAGATGTTCGAGTGTATTCACTGTTTTAGTCCTGGTTTCCCTTCCTCCAGCCCCCTTGTCTCTCTCTCTCTCTCTATGTCTATTACTCACCCTTTACAGGGCTATTGGTATTTACTTTTTAGTGGTGGTGTTTTTCCACCATAACTTAGCTCCCTATTTGGGAGGCTCCTGACATTTGGGGCAAGAAAAACTGATGTAATGGCATCGGCTGCCTGTTTTTATACCCCTGACGACTTGATGTCAGTCCTGAAGTGACAGCAACTGACACAGAAATACTAAGTCTCTGGTATTCAGGCCAACTGAGGGCTACCTGCAGGCAGATAACCCCAAGTGTGATGACTGCAACAGTGAATACACCCGAACATCTACATTTATGGTAAGTGTACACAACTGTACTTTTTTGGTGTCATTCAAGGAGGATGCATTTCCTGTCAGCCTGTGAAGCCATGGTCTACAAACCTCGCTGCTTTGCCAGAGATGGTTTGTACCTGGAAACCCCTAAGCTTTCAGCTGCTGGCAAAGGCTCTTGCCTCCCCCAGTGTGCCTGTTTTAGGCAAGGTCTCGAAAACATTGCCGATGTGAAATTAACCACTCAGAACAAAATAAGGGTCATGCTGCTAAATGCTAGGAGCTTAAACCAAAAACTGCTTTCCCTGGAAGCACTTCTGTCACTAGAAGGTAATAGATGTCTGTGCAGTTACACAAACCTGGTTTAAAGCCTTAGAGAGTACCTTGGCCCTGCAAGGCTACAATGCCTTCCACACCTTTAGACTGCAGAATGAATGTGTGAAAACCAAAGGAGACAGTGTTTCAGTCTATATTAGAGATAAATCCCCCCCCCCCCCCCATCTAGTGAGACTGGACAACTCCATGGAGTTTCTCTAGCTCCAGGTTACAGTAGGTAAGACCCCCATTCAAGTCTTAGCCAGTTATAGATCCCTCTCCATGGGTCATGACACCCACAAAGCCTACTTAACCAAATTGAAAACTATCCAAATTTTACCAAACGCACTGGGTATGGGGAATTTCAATTATCCCACCATCAAATGGGAAACCTACACTAGCACAAAAGTTCCTTGACTTTGTGAATTCAAATGCGTGACAAGAGGAACAAACATTCTAGATCTGGTCCTCACCAACATGTCAAACGGGTGCACTGCTGCAACTGTTGGACCCTCATTAGTTAAAACTGACCAGAAATCAGTCACATTTGAACTGACATTAATACCAGAACTCACAAAGGGTGAAATCAGACTAAAAAACTTCAGCAAGGCAATCTATACCCTCCTAGGTGAAGTTATAAATCAATCCCAAGCCCCACCCCAAGCTGGAACTGGTAACTACACCGAAGCTTAAACTAAAGCTCTGTATAGTCACTTGCATAAGTGCATAAACTTGGCTGTACTGGAAAGAGTCAAAGCCCCAAGTTAAAAGAAGCTGCCATGGTGGACATCCAGCATCAACAAACTCTACAATAAAAGCAAAAACGTTGCTGTCCAAGAAAACAAAGGGAAGACCCCAACAATGGAAAAGCACCCTTCACAGCCTCAACAGGCAAATAAGACAACTTATTAAATCCTCCAAGAGCTCCGTTGCGAGAAACCTGACCACAAGCTTTATTCCTGAGGAATAGAGAACAGCTACAGTTATTCCCCTCCACAAAGGTGGCCTAGCAACAGACCCATAAGCCTGACCAGCCTTATCTGTAAAGTCATGGAACATATTGTTATGGATCTCATAAATAAAGACATAGGTGACCTCCAAACCCTAGATCCAATCCAATTTGTCTTTGTGAAGGGCAGATCCTGCCTGTTAAATCTGGTGGCTTTCTTTGAAGTGTGACCAAGGTCATTGATGTGAGTAAATCTGTGTACACAGCATACTTCGAATTGGCAAAGGCTTTCAACAGAATCCCACATTCAGACATTACCAGTAAACTTAGCAAACTGAACGTAAACCCCTTTGTTGTAAGATGGGATGCAAATTGGCTCACAAACCAGAGACACACTATCAAAGTGAGTAACTCCACATCAACCAGTAGACCTGTTTCCAGCAGGGTGCCACAGTGGTCAGTGCTGGCCCCCCTACTGTTTGGTATATACTTCTCCGAAGTTCAGGTCAAAACCAAGGGGTTGTGGCTGACCAAGTTTGCAGATGACTGCAAACTTGGTGCAATCCGTGAATCCCCAGATGATGTCAGTATACTCCAGGAGGATTTCACATAGACTGGTGTATTAGTCACGGTCTCAAACTGAATACCAAGAAATGCATCATCATTCCCTTTGGCACAAACAATGTCCTTCATACTATCAAATCAACAGTAATACTCTAAAGTACCCATGAAGTGGTAAAGTCCTGGGACCGCATGTTGACTGTGACCATGTGTCTACTGTAGTAAAGAAAACTTTCCACATGGCACACTTTTGATTAGTAAAGGTATCGCCTCAAGAGCAAAGGAAGTTATAGCCCCCCCCCATACTCATCATTTATCCGACCCATAATTGAGTATAATGCCCCATTTGGTGTGTACCATACTAAGCACCTGTCGCAGTTAGAGAGACCTCAGAGGTTTCTAACAAAGAAGGTCAAGGGGCTCTAGCATGTGCCTTACACAGACCGACTGAAGCTGTACTTCGTATCATATAGGCTTCTTAGGGGAGACTTACACCTGGTGTACATAACAGTCCAGGACCCAAAGCTAATGAACTTGTTGGGGTCTATATTAGTTCACCTAAAGTGTATTTCAGCGAAAACTAATCATCAACCCCTATTCAGCGAAAATCACTTCCACGATTCACTGCCTTTACCAAGGGCAATGAAATATTTGCCGCACAGCACAACAGATGAACATCTTACTAAATCAAACCCACCCAACTGGGGGACTGCATCCTCACACCCCCGTGACTATATATACCAACTCCGAGATCACACTACAGTGGACAAAAGGGCAAGGTTGTGTAGTTGGCCAACTACTTCTTTGCCCTTGGTAAATTCAGTGAATTGCAGAAGCTGTTTTCGCTGATTAGGGTTCGATGATTAGGTGTTCGCTGAAATACATTTTCAGTGAACTAGTATAGACCCACTTGCTGCATATCCATAAATCAAATGAGTGTAGTGCTGTCCATTCCAGGGACTTAAATAGGACATGCTGGAGGGACAGATTTATCTCCCAGCAACTGCCACATTTTTGGAACAGGCTACCAATTCATGTGAAACAGCGCACCTCTATGACAATGTTCAAGAAGAACCTGGACAAGTGGATGGAGCTCCATAAATTCTTACTGGGGATAGAGCCCACAACCCTCCTGGACATAGGCAGTCATCACTAAATGCAATCTTGGGTATTGACTAGCACCTGTATAGTGGTATATTGGATTGAAACAGCTAGGCTTAAAATGACCTCCTGTCGATAGCCTAGTAATCTCCTGTGATCCAATGAAAATCGACTGAACAGTTGATCAGTTTGTGTTTTTGTCTTTGAGTATTTGTTTTACTTTTACCTTAAAGACTGCAGAAGAAAAGAAAAAACAGCCAGCTGCTCATTGTCAGTGATTATTTATAAATGCTGTCTTTTTTCCATTTTGCCACTGCTGTATGGTTACGATAATCTGGGTTCTATAAATGATAACTTGTCTTCAGTTAGTGGTAGTGGTAGAAACAGCTAGCTTTTAAAGTCTTTTTTATGTCTTCTATCTGTTTTATGTAAAAAAAAAAAAAAAAACTTTGTATAAGAACATACTTGAATAAATATCTAATTTTTAAGTGGTGTTGCCCTGTTTCCTTTGGTAAAAAAAATTTAATTCATTATCTTCATCAACCCCCTTTTTTCCATTTTCTACTTGGAGTCAGGGTGTTTCAACAACTGTTGCCCTCTCTCTCAATTTTATTGACTCTCTTCTGCTTTCTTTGACAGTCATACTTGAGTGTTGCAGATCTTCAGTCACACAATCCATCCCTCTCGTTGTTGGTTGCCCTCATTTCCTCTTGCCTTCTTTCTGTTTGACCAAATCTTCTTCTACAGATTGTCTTCTGCTTTCCTGCACATGTACCTGAACCACCATAATTTTCTCTCTGACCTCCACATTCTAAAGATATGCATCCAGAGTGTTTCTACCCGGGCCTATTTTTCCTGGTAAACAAATGTTAAATCTTCTTCTTTCGGCTGCTCCCGTCAGGGGTCGCCACAGCAGATCAACTGTTTCCATTTCTTCTTGTCCTCTGCATCTTGGTCTGTCACACCAACCACCTGCATGTCCTCTCTCACCACATCCGTAAACCTTATCTTAGGCCTTCCTCTTTTCCTGTTACCTGGCAGCTTCATCCTTAGCATCTTTTTCCCAATATACTCTGCATCCCTCCTCAGCACATGTCCAAACCAACGTAATCTTGCCTCTCTGGCTTTGTCTCCAAGCCTTCCAACCTGGGCTGACCCTCTAATATACTTATTCCTAATCCTGTCCATCCTCGTCACACCCAGTGCAAATCTTAACATCTTCAACTCTGCTATGTCAAGCTCTGGCTCCTGCCTTTTTGTCAATGCCACTGTCTCTAACCCATATAACATAGCTGGTCTCACTACCCTCTTGTAGACCTTCCCTTTCACTCTTACTTGTACTCGTCTGTCACAAATCACTCCTGACACTCTTCTCCACCCACTCCATCCTGCCTGTACTGTCTTCTTCACCTCTCTTCCACACTCACCATTATTCTGAACTGTTGATCCCAAGTATTTAAACTCATCCACCTTCGCCACCTCTACTCCCTGCATCCTCACCATTCCTCTATCCTCCCTCTCATTCACACACATGTATTCTGTCTTAGTCCTGCTGACCTTCATTCCTCTTCTCTAGAGCATATCTCCACCTCTCCAGGGTCTCCTCCACCTGTTCCCTACTCTCACTACAGATCACAATGTCATCTGCAAACATCATAGTCCACGGGGACTGCTGTCTGATCTCATTTGTCAACCTGTCCATCATCATTACAAATAAGAAAGGGCTCAGAGCTGAACCTTGATGTAATCCCACCTCCACCTTAAACGCATCTGTCACTCCCACTGCAGACCTCCCCACTATCACACTACCCTCATACATATCCTGTACCACTCTTACATACTTCTCTGACATTCCCGACTTCCTCATACAGTACCACAACTCCTCTCTAGGCACCCTGTCATATGCTTTCTCTAAATCCACAAAGACACAATGCAACTCCTTCTGACATTCTCTGTACTTCTCCATCAACACTCTCAAAGCAAACATCACATATGTAGTGCTCTTTCCTGGCCTGAAACCATACTGCTGATCACTAATCATCACCTCCCTTCTTAACCTAGCTTCCACTACTCTTTCCCATAACTTAATGCTGTGACTGATCAAATTAATCCCTCTGTAGTTACTACAGCTCTGCACTTCACCCTTATTCTTAAAAATCGGTACCAAAACACTTTTTCTCCATTCCTCAGGCATTCTCTCACTTTCCAAGATTTCATTAAACAATCTAGTTAAAAACTCCACTGCCATTTCACCTAAACACCTCCATGCTTCCACAGGTATGTCATCTGGACCAGTAGCCTTTCCGTTCTCCATCCTCTTCATAGCTATCCTTATTTTCCTCCTTGCTAATCCACTGCACTTCATGATTCACTATCCACACATCATCCAACCTTCTCTCCCTCTCTTCATTCATCAGCCCCTCAAAGTACTCTTTCCATCTGCTGAACACACTCTCCTCGCTTGTGAGTACGTTTCCCTCATTATCCTTTATCACCCTTACCTGCTGCACATCTTTACTAGCTCGGTCCCTCTGTCTAGCCAATCGGTACAGGTCCTTTTCTTCCTCCTTAGTGCCCAACCTTTTATACAACTCGTCATAAGCCTTATCCTTAGCTTTGCCACCTCTCTCTTTGCCATGCATCTCATCTCCTTATACTCTTGTCTACTTTCTTCATCTCTCTGACAATCCCACTTCTTCTTCGCCAACCTCTTTCTCTGTATACTCTCCTGTACTTCTTCATTCCATCACCAGGTCTCCTTGTCCTCCTTCCTCTTTCCAGATGTCACACCAAGCACATTTCTAGCCATCTCTCTTACTAGCTCTGCTGTAGTTACCCAGCTATTTGGTAACTCTTCACTACCACCCAGTGCCTGTCTTAACTCTTCCCTGAACATCACCTCACAATTACCCTTTTTCAATTTCCACCATTTGATCCTTGGTGCTGCCCTCACACTCATCCTCCTCTTCTTGATTACCATTGTCATCCTACAAACCACCATCCTATGCCACCTAACTACACTTTCCCCTGCCACCACTTTAGAGTCTCCAATCTCCTTCAGACTGGCCCTTCTACATAAGATATAATCCACCTGTGTGCATCTTCCACCACTCTTGTATGTCACCCTATGCTCCTCCCGCTTGTTAAAGTACGTATTCAACACAACCATGTCCATCCTTTTCGGAAAACCCACTACCATCTGACCTTCTGCATTCCTTTGCTTAACACCATTACCTACCCATCACTTCCTCATCCCCTCTGTTCCCTTCACCAACATGCCCATTGAAATCTGCTCTAATCACCAGTCTCTCACCCTTTGGTACAGTCATCACCACTTCATCCAACTCACTCCAAAATTTTTCTTTCTCATCCATCGCACACCCTACTTGTGGAGCATATGCACTAACAACATTCATCATTACACCATCAATTTCCAGCTTCATAAACATCACTCTAACCGACACTCTTCACCTCCAAAACACTCTGAGCATACTGTCCCTTCAGGATAATGCCTACGCCATTCTCCTCCCATCCACACCATGATAAAACAATTTGAACCCGCCTCCAATACACCTACCCTTGCTCCCCTTCCATCTGGTCTCTTGCACACACAATATACCAACCTTCCTTCGGTCCATCATATCAGCTAGCTCTCTCCCTATACCAGTCATACTGCCAACATTCAAAGTTCCGATCCTCACTATCACAGTCCTAGCCTTTACCTGCCTTCGGCCATGCCTTCTGCCTCTTCTGCTCCTTCGGCCAACAGTGGCCCAATTTCCGCCAGCACCCTGTTGGCCAACAGTACTGGTGGCGGTCATTGTTAACCCGGGCCTCGACTGATCCGGTATGTATATGTGTACTTTTGTCTGCATGTATGATTTGGCAAAATTTTATGCCAGATGCCCTTCCTGACGCAACCCTCCCCATTTATCTGGGCTTGGGACCGGAACAAAGAAATGCACTGGCTTGTGCATCTCCAGTGGCTGGGTTTGGTAAACAAATGTTAAATAACTAACTAAATTGGAGCTACTTGGGTGTCTGCTCTGTCCTCATTTCTTCTGTCACAAAGTATGCATCCTACCATCCATCTTAGACACTTCATCTTGATCCCCTGTAGCTTTTTCAACTGCTCTGCCTGGGTTTCTGTACCATACAGTAGCACTGGTCACATTGCTGTTTTATGTACCTTACTTTTCAGCTTCTTTGGCATTTTTCTGCAGCCCCTCTGATTCTAGCTCTGACCTACTCACTCCGTTCTCCCTTCTCCTCACTTACCCGTCAGGTACTTTATTATCCTGTTTCGCTATTTTCCCTTTTATCTCAATTCTCAGCTTCTTCTGGGTTCCTCCCATTTGCTGCAGTTACAACTGTTGTATCTGTAATCAGTTTCATCCCATGTGCCTTCAATTTGGATTTCTATTCCCCTATCATTTGTTGAAGTTCTTGTTCAGAGTCTGCCTGTATTGCTACATTGTATGCAGACAGCAGCTTTTTCTCCCCTCTGACCTGTTTGATAATGTAGTCCATTACTGGTATGAACACCAGTGAGTTTAGAGCTAAACCCCGATGCACACCTACTACTACTGGGAACCTCTGTGAGTCTGAGCACTCTTCATACTTGCGTCATTGTAGCCTGCACTAATTCTACCAATGTTTCTGGAGCTTAAGCCATCACAGAACTGCACAAATCTGCTTTCCTGAGACCTTGTGTTATGTTTTCCTCAAGTCTACAAATGCCTAGTTGGACTCTTTTCTCATCTCTTAACTTCTTCTCAACTGTCTATATCACTACAAACATCAGCTGGTTGTGCTGCATCCTGATATGAATCCAAAGTGGTGATCTACCATCTTACTTTCTACACCTGTGCATGTTCTTTATCAGTCGCCTTCTCCAGAACTTTCATGCAGTGTGAAAAGAGTTTGATATCTCTGTACTGCTGTGGTTCAGAATGTCCTCTTTGTTCTTGTACACTGTCACTAGTATGCTTATTCTCCAGTTGTCTGGGATGCACCTTTTTCTCCATAGTGCTTTGAGTACCCCCCTGGAGCCATTTCTTCCATAACTCAACCAGCATCTTGATCATGTTTGCTGTGACCTCATCTGATTTTGGTGCTTTTGATGACTTAATTTTCCTTAGTGCTGTTCTTAGTACTTTTAAGATGAGCTTCTCCTCTTCTTTTATCGTAGGCTCTGTCTGGAGCAGTACAGCTTCTCTAGGGCTTTCTTCATTCAAAATCTTCTGGAAGTATTCCTTCCGCCTTCGATGTCCTGTGAACTGGTGAGCGGGTTGTTGCTGGTATCCGTTGTGAAGTATGTCTGATGACTGTTGTCTTTATCTTTTTGTCTTTGCCTTGCAGCCTAATAGTTCAGTTTACAGAGTAAGCCCCACCTGCTACAGAGGGCCTTTCTGTAAATCAGCGGATACAGTGATGACACACAAGTAACTGTAAAGTCCTTATACAGTGTATAATGCTGGGAAGGATCCTATGCAGTACAAACTAAACTGTATGAGAGGCTACAGCTTCAAGGAGGAACAACTGGAAAGGGCCCAGAAGGCCAAGTCCTGAAGCAATGAGGTGACAAATGAGGCCTGAATTTTGTAATCCTAATCGAAGCAAATATCTGGTAAAAGTGCAAGCTGACAACCAGCCAGCAACATTGCAAATGTCTGCACTGAACACATTCTTGAAACGGTCATTGTAAATAATCACACTCAAGGTGGAGTGACTTTTGACAACAGCATTTTCATAGTATAGTTTAACTATGTGGTGGTAAAAAAACAGTGCAGCAAACAGTTCACTTTCAAAAGTTGTGCATAGCTACTACAAGCCCCT
>NC_056740.1:210039331-210079331 GCF_019279795.1 Protopterus annectens | reverse complement strand
ATTTCCATTCAAATGCGCCATCACACTGCTCAGCTACTAAACTAATTTTCACACTTCCTCAGAAAAGTAACAGATTTATATCTTGTGTACTGAATGCATACAGATTTATATCTTGTGTACAATTTCCTGTCTTGTTTCTTGAATATTATTTTGAATAAAAGCTGCAATATCTGTGTGTGTGTGACCCTGGCCTGAATTTGATAAAGTGAATATTGAAAATGTGTGGATGAGTGTGGATGGATGAATGAAGTCTTTCGACTTTTCCCGGTTACAGGTCACCACAGCGGAACTCCGTTCTACTAATGATTGGCAGTGGATTTTTACGGTGCCGAGTTGCCAGCCCGAGTGTGGATGGATAACATGTATCAAAAAAGTGTAAACATACTGCTTTTGGCAATGTTTGCAAGTTTAAAAAAAAAGATGCTTATTGATACTTATATGTGCTCATGCTTATCTCTAAACATAACTGAAGTCAAGCCCTGTTCACGGTCGTTGGATAGCTTGTTTTAAGGGCATCAGAGTTTGGTCATGCTTTGTGTTCAGAGCTGTGTTTAGTGGACTGTTGAAACTCATGTTGTTTTTTTTCTTTTTCAAATGTGTGGTAAAACACTTCATGGATGTGTGATTCTTGAGGTAACTATAAATTTCATTCTTTCTTGTCTCGGATTATGTAATGAAACCAGATATGGCATGCAGTTCAGAACTGGTGTCCAAGACCGGTTATACTTTACTTTGGAGTCTACAAATATTGATGACTAATTGGAGCTATTACCGACAGGCAAGTGAGTACAACTCGTGAAGACCCAGCAAGCAGCATTTTTAATTGGCAGAATAAGTGAATCACGCTGACTGCATTTAATTATGTCTGCAGTTAGATATTGTGTGATGCAAAAAAAAAAAACTGCTAGTAAGGACAATATGTCTCTCAAAACCACACAGATGTAACAGAAGTAGTGCTGCTGTTGTGTTTTTAATTGTATCTGTCCTAATTTGGCACCTCTGTAGTACATTTTGATGAGTTCATTGCAGACGCCATTTCAGTTACTTACGTACTTTTTACACTATATACATGGTGCATACTCAAAGCAAAAGCACATTGTTATTAGTGCCGGTCTGTTAGCAGTGGTATTGCTTGACAGACCCTGATACCCTTTAAGCTACTATCATTTGTCTATTTTAAAATGCCATACAAATACATAAACTAGCATTGTGTATCACTTTGCATTGGTAATGTGTAGTAAAATGACAGAACAGGATAGGGGTAGAAGTACGAGGTAGCAAACCGTGTGGATGAATGAGGAAGATGTATGCTACAGCAGTGCTAAACCTGGCCTCTAAACATGCAGGCAAGTAATGAGACACAATCTGCGGAGTATGATGTCCTTTTGTAAACACCATCTTGCACGTTTGCATATTTAATTCTTCGTAGCATTTTGCTACCAGACTCTCAGCCAGTTTTAATTTTCATCGATATGTTATTGGGATAGCATTTCAGCTTTGTCAGAATGGAGAGTAATGATAGTTTCAGATTTCCTTATTGTGTTTCTGATTTTGTATCTGCATACTGGAGAATTTTGTAGGTTACCAGTGAAGTTCTTTGTTACCACTATCTTTGTTTTTAACTAATGGGGCTGTGACTGTGTTTTATTTTGCATTCTGTTGTATTTTGCTACTTTGTTGCAGCAGACAGTGTTTCTTGTTGATATGTGACTGTTCTCTTATTAGATTGAGTGTGTGGTATTTCACTGCTGTAGCTGTCTTCTATTTCTCTGATCCCAGGGACCTTTTTTTTGTTTGTAACAGTTTTACCATGGACTGCTGCAGAACTCATCTAGCAGTCCTTTCAAATCTTCATGAAGATTTGCAGTTGTGAGAAGTGCTGAATCAGCTCTTTGGCTGCCCTGTAGTTACACTTAAGTGGCTTGATATACTGGCAGCTTGTTCATCGAGCATCAACACTTAAATTTGTGATTTTTAATTTAGTGCTGTAGGATCTGCCTAGGTGATCTTGTAGTATGAAGTTTGTTTTGGTGACTGCAACTGCGCATGTTTTTTACTCTGAATGCATTTGTCTTGAGCGAGGGCAGTCCATGCTGTGGGTAAAGTTTTGGTGAAGGGCTTTTTTCGTCATATTGCATTATTGAATAGAGGGCTTAGTGATAATGTGTAACTGTATTAGTTGATCTAATGGAGCATGATGTGAGCCTTGTACCTGTTTTTGTGGGTAAGGAAGTGCAGTAACCCCAGATTAGTTGTTAAACATTAAATACATTATGTTTAGGGTTGCCCTGGCAGTAAGTGGAAGCCAGTTAACATTCAGTAGTACTATGCAATGGTTTTCCTTTATATAACTTAAGGTAATGTAATGACAGATTTTATTTGTTTTAGCTTGCAGAGGTTTTTTTTTTTTTTTAATGGGGTGGCATTATTCAATTTTAGTAATTAACATGTTTAATCTGATACTGTCCTTTTCATTCATTCCTCAACTGTTGGGTCACTTACTAGACTCTCAGCTCCAACTCTCAGGCTCCTCCCGTTACCTACAGTACCCAAATCTCATTTGCTGTCACAGATGTGGGTCCTTCTGAGTTTTGGGGTTATTTCTGTTTCAATGAGTGCAGATGTCCTTCAAGAATGCAACTGCAGTCATAACATATGGGTTGTCCTGCCTCAGGCAGCCCTCGGTCGGCCGGATTCCAAAGTCTGGGTCCGACGTCGGCTGATGTCGCATTTCTCTCCGACGTCAGAGCGGCTGGAGTACATAAGCATCAGCCGACGCCATTTTCTTCAGTCTTTCTTGCCACGCGGTGCCCGAAGCAGAAGCAGTTCGCAAGTGCCGGTCGGTCAGCTCCTGTATTCTTCGATTCCGAAGTCATCAAAAAAGCTAAGTACCCCGTTGGGGACCTTTTCTTGCCTCAGCCGATGTCAGAAATTACTGAAAAAGTTAACAATTGTCTTTCTTGTGGTAAACAAATACCTCATAAGGATTTCCACTCTTACTGTCTTCCTTGCCTTGGCCCAGACCACGACGTTTCGGCCTGTGTAGCTTGTTCTCTCTTTAACAAGCGCACTCTCAGGTGCCGGGCGGAGTTCGCTGAAGATTTTTTCGGCGAAAAATTTGCTTACACAATGCCGTCGGAACTTCCGACATCGCAAATGCCCAAGAAACGAAAAGACCGGGACCGACATCCTCGGCCCGTATCTACCACCGACTCCACGCCAAAACCTATCGCGAGTGCTCCGGTTCCCTCTGAGATGGTTTCTCCACCGCTCCGAACCGAAGACACCGCATTACCGACGACTCCGATTCCGGATATCACTCAGCCAGTTATTGATTTTCCTCCGGATACCGAAACCGAGGAAATGCCCGAGACCATTGCTGTAGACAAGGTCACTCCTGCACGTGGAGCTGCCAGGCCTCCTATGGCCATGTCTATTAAGGCCTACACTAGGGCTAAGGCAGCCAGCAAAACAAAACATCTTACTACTAAAACCTTACCTCAGCCTACTCCAGAGACACAAATTATGTCTATGGCTGCTGATTTAATTTCTATGATTAGAGGTTCACAGGCCCATCCTGAGAGAGGATCCCAGCCTCCTTCTGATAAAAGGCCCCGGGTTGAACCCTCTGACCCTATTCCGTCAGATGAAGATTCTGAGGGCTCTGTCCACTCTGATAGCCAGGAAGAGCTCTTCCAGACCTATGAGGACTCGGATGCAGAGGATTCCATCCCCTCGGCCTCCCCTCCTGAGGATATTTCTTTTGGGGAAGTTCTGCATACCATGAGGGAGCATTTCTAGTGGCAAGGCCAGGAATATTCTGATTCCAGAAAACGCCTTCGGACTTTCCTTAAGAAGCCCCAGCACAGGCCCTTAGCTATTCCTCCTGTACTTGATGTTTTCGATGATTTATATTCTGACGCTAGTGTTACCCCTGACTCTCTTCCTCCTGCTCCAGCCAAGCCACACAGGTATTACAGGGTTCCAGAAACACATTCCCATTTATTCAGGGCCCATACTGCTGATTTGGAAACTGTTTCACAGGGGCCTAAAGGAGTTTCAGCTTCCACCTCTAAAAATCCATTGCCC
Source organism: Protopterus annectens (assembly GCF_019279795.1). Taxonomy (NCBI): domain Eukaryota; kingdom Metazoa; phylum Chordata; order Ceratodontiformes; family Protopteridae; genus Protopterus; species Protopterus annectens. The sequence continues at coordinate 210,075,242 of NC_056740.1, read as the reverse complement.
TCCAACGGGGAAGCTAGGTCATTAGAGAGATGGGGCAAAAAGGTTTACACTTCCACTACCTTATCTATGAGAGCTTTGAATTGCCTTTTTCATATGTTACAATATCAGGATTTCCTGTTAGAAGATTTACAAAAAACATTGGCCACTCCTGATCCTTTAGACAGGAAGGCTTTGCAGGAAGCTGTACATAATACTCAGCAAGTAAGCAATCACTTCCTACAGTGTGAGGCTTCATGTAGGGCAGCTATGACAGGGGCAGTCATTCGTAGACATGCATGGTTAAAAGATCAACCTCTACCAGATCATGTAAAGGCAAAACTTCTGGATGCACCTTTGGAAAAGAACAAGCTTTTTGGTGCTAATGCTAAGGATGTGTTAAAGACCATCGAGGAAAAAGCAAAATCAGTTCAGACGGTGAAAGATTTCCTCCAGGTTCAACCCCCCAGATTCAGTAGGAATTGGCCTTCAAAAAACTGGTCCTTTCCTAATCCAGAAAAGTTTCAAAGGGGTAAAAACAGACGTGGCCGAGGAAGAGGCCAATACAGAGGTCCTTACAGGGGACGACAATGGCAGCCAGGAAACCAAAGAAGCAACGCAGGGGTTTCACCTGCCCCACAGCCACAATCTCAATGACTTTCCTCTACTTCCGCCTACCAGGGAACAAATAGAAGCTCCCTTGGGCGGGAAATTATCTCTGTTTGCAGAAAATTGGCACAGACTGACAAAGGACAAATGGATTTTGGACATTATAGACTGAGGCTACAGGTTCCATTTTCATACCTTGCCAAGAAAACAAGGCATGCCAAACCTACCACAAAACCAGAGGGCAGAGGCTATCGAGCAAATCTCTCTGCTGACTCGGATGAAAGCAATAGAAAGAGTTCCACAACAGGAACAAGGCCAGGGGTTTTACTCAAGACTGTTCCTTGTTCCAAGAAAAGAATCTCAATGGAGACCAATACTGGATTTGTCCGCATTAAACACCTTTCTCATAGTACCAAAGTTCAAAATGCTGACTCTACAGCAACTCCTTCCCATGCTGGGCAAGGGGTCTTGGCTGATTACTCTGGACCTCAAGGAGGCATACCTGCATGTCCCTATCAGACACAGCTGCAGAAGATGCCTCAGATTTCTTGCAGGGCCAGAGCATTATCAATTCTCAGCATTGCCATTTGGCTTATCTACTGCGCCCAGAGTATTCACAAAATGCCTGGCTTCAGTAATTGCTCATTGCAGGCTCCAGGGATACAAATTTACCCATACCTGGACGACTGCCTCATACAAGCGGACGACAAATTGATGTTGACAAAAAACTTGGACTATGTCATACGATTACTTCAAGCTCTGGGATACACAGTCAACTTCCAAAAGTCAAGACTGCATCCATCCCAGCAAATAATCTTCTTAGGAGCCAAATTAGACACAGCCTCTCAAATGGCTTACCTGACAGAAGACAAGCAAGAGAAGTTAACTCATTACTTCAAAGGTTTAGCAAAACTCACCCAGATGACTGCAAGGAGATTCCTACAGGCCCTGGGTTACATGGCATCCTGCATTCTCCTGGTTCCATTAGCAAGACTACACATGAGAAAGCTTCAATGGTACCTAAAAAGCATTTGGTCTCCGCACAGCAACAACTTGGAGACAACCATACCGCTCATTCCATGCCTACAAAAGGAATTCCTATGGTGGGCCTCGGCGAGCCAGGCAAACACAGGTATGTCATTCAAAAAACCACAGATAACACAGACCATGACCACAGACGCCTCAGACCTTGGATGGGGCGACATGGAAGGCAGGTGTATACAAGGACAATGGTCTCCAAAGGAAACACATTTGCATATAAACCAAAAGGAAATGCTGGCAGTAATGCATGCGATCGAGGCCTTTCAACACCAACTTCAGCAAGGCCATTTACTGATACGGACAGACAACACCACTGTGATGTGGTATATAAACAAGCAAGGGGCACCCACTCTTACCCCCTTTGCAGACTGACAATGCATCTTTGGGAAAAATCACTGAGCCTAAACATCCAGTTACAATCCCAGTTTGTTCCAGGCAAAGACAATGTGTTGGCGGACAGCCTAAGCAGGAATTTCACAGATCCACACGAGTGGAGGTTACATCCGAAGATCTTCACACAACTCACTTCGACATGGGGCAGGCCAGAAGTAGACCTATTTGCCTCTCACCTCAACCATCATCTACAAAAATTCTGCACAAGGACATACCATCCAAAAGCTTGGAAAATAGATGCTCTCTCATTCAACTGGAACTTCCTAACAATCTATGCATTCCCACCTCTGCCACTGATGACCGCAGTATTACTAAAGATCAAAGCAGAGAAACCCAAGGGAATCATAATAGCTCCGGACTGGCCAAGACAACACTGGTACCCACTACTACGGAGCATATGTCACACCAGGAGGTGGGCCCTTCCCCAATGGCCTCTACTTTTGACTCAACACAATTTCAAAACAGTGCATCCAAACCTTCAGACACTGCAGCTAACAGCCTGGGAGATCCCATAAATAACCTCAACCTATCTCTCTCCAAGGAAGTTCAGCGGATACTAACAGAGGCTCGAAGACCATCCACCAGAAAGGTTTACTTAGCAAAATGGAAGAGATTCAGCAATTGGAATACCAGCAAGGGACATGATGCATCATTGTTGAACATCCCACTCATCTTGGAATATTTGGCAGATATGCTAAAGAACGGCCTCTCATATTCTTCCATAAAGATACATGCATCAGCTATTTCAGCTAGATATAACACTGATCCTCCTGTCTTTTCACACCCTTTGCTAAGGCAATTCCTCAGGGAATCAAGAACATTAAGCCACCAAGAAAGGCCCCAGTGCCAGCCTGGGACCTCAATTTTGTCCTAGAAAAACTGACTCTACCTCCATTTGAGCCAGCAGCTTCAGTTGACTTGCAATTTCTCTCATGGAAGACAGCTTTCCTGTTGGCAATTACCTTAGCAAGAAGGGTTTCGGAACTACAGGCCCTAATGGCAATACCACCACTCTTAATTTTTCACAGAGACAGGGTTTCATTAAGGACCAACCCTACTTTTATGCCAAAGGTGGTATCTAGGGTTTCTTTAAATCAAGCTATTCATCTGCCTGCTTTCTTCCCCAATCCTGAGAATAAGGGGGAAAGACTGTTACATACCTTGGACATTCACAGACAACTTCGATACTACCTGGACAGAACCAAGGCCAGTAGGAAGTCTGGACAACTTTTTGTAGCTTACGCCCCTGCAGTCCAAGGAAAAGCAATTTCAAAACAGACTATTTCAAAATGGATTGGGCATTGCATCAGATTCTGTTATTCCTTTCATGGAAAGACTGTTCCAGCCAATGTCAGACCACATTCCACCAGAGCTACAGCCACCTCTACAGCATTCTTAAGAGGGGTGCCTACTAAGGACATTCTAGAAGCTGCTACATGGAGCTCCGTGCATACATTCTCCAAACACTACAATCTCCCTCTATACTCCAGATCCAGAGCAGGCTTTGCTTGGCAGTCCTGCAGGGTTTGATTGCCACACCATCTTTGTCCTAGAGCACTCCTCCTCCCCCAGCTAAGCTATGGCATTCTACCCATATGTTATGACTGCAGTTGCATTCTTGAAGGACATAGTACAGTTTTGTACCTACCATAAATGTAGATGTCCGATAGACATGCAACTGCAGTCGGATTTTCCCTCCCTCCATACCCCTCTATGCCTAGGGTCCACTCCTATCCCTGTTTCTCTTAGCTGGGGATATCTGTTATGGTGTATTTGTTTTATTGCTCATTTATTTGTCTGGAATCCTGTTTTTGTCTTCCAAATTTGATTACAGCCTTCCTTGGAGGGCACCTGGCATCTGGGGCAAGAAACACTGAAGAAAATGGCGTCGGCTGATGCTTATGTACTCCAACCGCTCTGACATCGGAGAGAAATGCGACATCAGCCGACGTCGGACCCAGACTTTGGAATCCGGCCGACCGAGGGCTGCCTGAGGCAGGACAACCCATATGTTATGACTGCAGTTGCATGTCTATCGGACATCTACATTTATGGTAGGTACAAAACTGTACTTTTCCTAGCATTTTTTTTCTTATAGTATTACATTTTCTCATCACTGCTTCCTCTCTTACCTAGTTTTTTCATGAGTTTCTTTCACATTAGGGTTAAATCCTTTCCTTTCTATCTGTTCTTTTTCTTCTGCCTAGAGTAGCTCTCAGTATCATCATTGGTACTTTTCTTTCTCCCCTGTTCTTTCCTTCTACCCTTTGGAGTGTAACCTCTTTACCCTGCCATTGTTGGTAGTTAAAAAAAAAAAAGAAAAAAAAAAGTTGATTTTCCTTTACAAATTTCATTTTTCTTATATTATAGCCGATAAACCCACTGGTTTTTAAGAAATGCACTTCCTGTGGGCCTGAGATCCCTAATTCTGATGCCCACAGGAGTACGTGAATTGCTGGGTGCTTCACATTTGAATACACACTACTGCATTTGTGTAGGATTTAATTCCAGTGCCCTTAGCAACCATGTAACAAGCTGGTCCTAAAGGGCTTGCTGCTACCTTCTTCTTCTTCCTCTTATTCTGCTCCAGGAGCTGAACCCCCCCCCCCCGCAAGACATCTAAAGCTTTTTTGGAGGTGAAGGAATCAAGAAAGTGGTCTCCAACCCATTCTCCGAAGTCATCTTGTCCCCCTTTTCAGCCTCCTACTAAAGGTCAGAAGAAATTGGATCTGACATCCTCTGACCTGAAGCAAAAATAGTCTGATCTGACATCCTTGGAACCGAATCTTTCCCATTCTAAGTCTCCAAGGACCCTGTCCACAGAGTTCTCTCTGAAGTTTTTCTCCTCGGCTCTATTCTCCCTTCCTTCAGGAGACCCCGAGGAGAGAGTCTCTGCCCCAATCTTCCAATTTCCCCATCAGGTCCTCCAGGAGCCTTGCTGAAGTAGATAGGATGTTGAGGAAGTTCCTCAGAGCTCAGATGCAGATGGAGGTTATCCTGTCTGTGTCTCCCATCGGATCTGTGAGCCTCCCTTCTGTCTCCCATACTGTTATTTTTTCTTTTCCGATCTAACTACGATTTTAGAGCCTGAGAGCGTTGGTGTCAGATCCAAAGATGGCTAGGTCTTTGACTGCTTCCCTGACTTGTTTGGTACCCATTTCCCTTGGATCAGGATGAGTCTCAGAGCCGAAGTGCCAGCACTGGGTCCAAGAGGCTGGGTTTCACTCTGAGGTTGTTGTAGCTGTCCCTGTCCCATGGGGCTTTGGTGTTGGACATCTTGGGTTCAGTTCTCCCTTCGAGGCACAGGTCCATGCAGGCTCGGGGCATGGTGGCATCTGGAGCATTGGCTCTGGTGCAGCCAGCTACGGCTTCTCCCAGGCCATCTGCTTTCAGGATGGTGTAGAGGTCTTCTCTCATCTAAGAGACACGATAATGCTTCTTCAGATCCTACAGCTCTGCTGCCATTGGGTCCAAACTCTGATCCTGTCATACCTATCACTCAGCGACGGAAGGCACCATCAAGTGTGAAGACAGTCCCCCTTCAGGACTTTCCCTCTCTTTGGACACCTCTCCAGACCATCCCGTTGAGGAGGGATCCCATAATAGGATGTGCAAGAGGGGACACATAGACTTCCCTCTAGAGTCCCTCACCAAAAACACTGACTTCAGTGAAGGGGGGTCCCCCAGAACTCCATCAGGTGTTGTCTCCTTTGGAGACATCCTAGAGAATCTCATGCCGAAAGGCAGATGGTCCTCTCATTCCCCTTTCCAGGAGGAGTCAGTGTTCCTGGAAGCTTTTGAGTCCAGCCCATCTGTATCTTGGGTGACTCCCTTGGTTGAGCTTGTAGATCTAGTCTATTGCCAGGCTTGTAAGGAAATGGATACTGTAGAACCCATTCCCTGTTGTCCTTATAAGTTCCTTGCCCCCCCCCCCAAGGGTTAGGCCACACTGGATCATTGGGGTTCCTGTTGAGACCTTTGTTGTGGTGGCAAGTGTGAAGGTATGTGAAGGCTGCCAGCCTAGCCAGATAGAATTTTGTAGATAATTCTGTCATTTGTAAATATTAATGTAAGCCAGATGTTTATTCTGTTAAATGTAAGAATATTATGGTAAATGCTGAACTTCAAAAATATAACCATATTGCACTCTGCTGGAGGAAAGCTGATAAGTCAAGCATTGTGTAATTGTTTGATCTCAAAACTCGGATCCAAGATGTCTGAATGAAGAAATTCTTCCTATTGTTTTGAGATCAAAGTTAATGGCTAGAATTTACATGTATAATGTCTGTTATTGCTCTGGCTTCCTGACCAACTGCAAGATCAAAAGGGCTGTTACATTTTGAGTTTATGTTAGCCTGGGAAATGGAGAATAATGATGTAATCTGAAATGAGTCAGTGGTACTGTGTTATCAATTTAAGGACAGAGAGAGAGAGAGAGAGAATCAGAGCATTTTGCATTTGTTTTCAGAACTGACAACATCCCACCACTGCCACCAGTTAATATGTGATGCCCATGCACTTGGCCCAGCAATGGAGGAGCCTCAATCCTCATCACTAATACCAGTGAGGGGCGTCCACATTGGGAAGGATAACAACTACACACACACAGTAAAGTACAATTTCCCTTAAGTCTGGGGCTGGTTTCTCCCTTTCTCTCCAGATCCCAAATAAGACTCCCCACTGGCACAGCTATAGGGTCCAGATCTCAGCCTAGTGGTCAAGCTAAAACCTCAAGCACCCTCTCTGTCCAACCAGTGCTTCGTGTCCCTGCCCAAGTAGCTGACACATGCACACACACACACGCACACACACACACACACACACACACACACACACACACACACACACACTTTGAGATATGAGTTATATACAAACACACATACCCTCCTGGGGAAGGCTGGCACAGGTTCTACAGCTATGCCAATTCTGCCCAGACATACGTTAGTACCACTTGCCACCAACCACTTATATCAGCTACTAATAAGGCCCTTATCAAAGGGTGTCCAAATATTACTGTGCAATATTATTATCCAAATAAAGTGTGACTGAGCAGCAAGACTTACATCGAGTGACTTTGTACAGTGTCACTATATACATGAAATGTATTCTAGAACTTAAATTATTTCTACGTAAAACAGCCACAGTTGAAAGGTTTAAAAATATTTAATAATAAATAAATATTTAATAATAAATAATAAGAACACAACGACAATTCTTAATACACAGTGCTAGTCAAGAGTTCAGAGATCACAGAGAAATGCTTAAAATAATACAGTAGAAAAGTTCTGACATCAGTACAGAAAACAGCTAGAGTAGACTTACTATTTCCTGTCTATATCTAAGATTAAACATAGTTCTAAAGTAAACCATATAGAGCAAGGCAGTGCTGGTGATGTTGTCAGTTCTGAAAACAAATGCAAAATGCTGTGATTCTCTCACTCTCTCTGTCCTTAAATTAATAACACAGTACAACTGACTAATTTCAGATTACATCATTATTTTTTGTTTCCCAGACTAACAGAAACTCGGAGTGTAACAGCCCTTTTTTATCTTGCAGCTGGTCAGGAAGTCAGAGCAATAAAAGACATTATACATGTACATTTTAGCCATTAACTCTGGTCTCAAAACAATAGTAAGAATTCCTTCATTCAAACATCTTGGCTCTGAGTTTTGAGATTAAGCAATTATACAATGCGTGACTTATCAGCTTTCCTCCAGCAGAGTGCAGTGTGGTTACATTTTTGAAGTTCAACATTTACTGTACTTTTCTTACATTTAAGAGAACAAGCATGTGGCTTACATTAATATTTACAAATGACAGAATTATCTACAAAATTTTATCTGGCTAGGCTGGCAGCCTTCACATATCTTCACAGCAGCCACAATGAAGGAGTTGGCAGAGCAAAGCTCCTCGGTCCATCTCCCTAACAGAGTCCAGGGCATTGGAAAATTTGGGAAGAACATTTTTGCCTCAGTGACTTTTGCATTATGGTCTCTGAACTACTTGGCGCATTTTACAAGGCTGCAGTGGGATTTGACTAAATAGCTTTCCAAATCCCTCTCTGAGTTCATGTTATTGGAAGACTACAAAAAGTCATCTTCACAACTGGCCACTCTTCTATCCATCTTGAAAGTTCCATGAGATTAATTTCCCATGCTGCTGAGGGTACCTCACGTGTGTCTAGTTCATGTGTAGCTGTTAGGAGACATGCCTGGATGTGCTTGTGTGACTTTGCAGAGCCTTTCACATCTTCTTTCATCAGTGTTTTTTTTTTATGGATCTTCTTTGTTTAGCCCCACGGTTAATGAAACGTTTTCCTGGAGTGAACAGGATGGAAAGACCTTGTCTGCCATAGCACAGGGATGCGTTTTTCAACAATTTTTCTTCTAGGAATCCAATGAAGAGGTAAGAAAATGTGGTTACATAAGTCCCAGAGTCCTTTACAAGATTCATATGGGGATATTACCTGGGAGGGTGTTCTAATGGGAAGATGCTGACCTCATGGCACAGGAAGCCTGCTGAGCCAGGTTGTCAGTTAAACCCTTTCAGCACTTCTGAAAAGTTGCCTGAATTGCCACCTCTGGAGACAGTCAGGGGACGCTTGTTTCTGCACTCAAATCCCTGGAAATTCAGTAACAAAAGATATTTGGGCACTAAACATCATATTCACAGGTTATTTCATGTAATTTTCACAGATTCCCCCCAAACAAAAGAAAAAGGTTGCCTGATGTTCCACCCAGTCAGAGGGAGGCAGAAGCTCAAGAAATTCAAAAGCTGCTATAGAAGAGTCATCCAGGAGGTCACACCAGATGAGAAAGGATTTGGAACTTATGAACTTACTCAATATTATTTTAGTTGCAAAGAAAACAGGGGATCTGAGACCAATTCTGGCCCTCTGCAAACTTAATCAATTTGTAAAGAAGTCAAAGTTCAGAATGGTCATGGTTCAGTCCATTCTGCCATTTCCATGGAAGGATGATTGGATGTGCTTCATCGATCTTCAGGATGCATACTCTCACATCAAGATGAACAGATGATCCTGAAGATTTCTGCACTTTTGGCTGGGGGCCAGTCACTACCAATTTAGAGCCCTGCCCTATGGTCTCACCACAGCCCCTCAGGTGTTTACCAAATGTATGACAGTGGTAGCAGCTCACTTGAGACTGCTGGAATTCAGAGTGTTTCCATACCTAGACCCAACCAGGCATCTCCTAGGAAAAAAAAAAAACTGAGGCTATTTGCTCCAGTTATGTCAATTCCTAGACATTTCAGTCACCATCTGCAAGTCTCATCTTCAGCCCATTCAGAGCCTGGAGTTCTCAGGTGCTCAACTGAATAGAGTCAGTCAGGTAGCCTCCCTCCCATTACACCGAGTGCGAACCATCAGGTGCCAAGTGGAGCAAGTTATCTCACCCCCAGTCAGACTTATTTTTCAGGTCTTAGGGTCAATGACAACAGCCATAACCTTGGTTACTATAGCCCATTTTTATATGCACATTCTTCAGTTTTTTTGCCATCCCTAGTCCTTATCAATCAAACTCAAATGAGTATGCAAAGATCACCTACGTTGGTGGATTCAGTTGAACAAAGTTTCTGAAGGCTGTCGTCTTGTTCTTTCACCCCCAGTGGCCACTGTATGCACGAACACCTCCCAACTGGGATATGAGGAGCATTTCTTGGGACAGATCGTCCAAGGCCCTTGGTCCCCAGATGAGACCAGTTCACACCCTGTCAACTAACTTCCTCTTCCTTTCTGCAAGCACTCAAGTGGAAAAAGATTGGCAGATACTACATGACTCCTGCAGGTGCACCTCACCCAAACAGTACACACACTGCACATGGGCATCCGTAACGGACATCTTTTGTCCGCAGTCTGGGCACTTCTTGAACCCAGACTTGGGATGCTTTTCCCTTTCTTCAGACATAGCAACTAACTTCCTGAAAATAAAATCACAAGATGAAAATACAACACTATTTAACTATATAAAAATAGTTTAACTCAGAAATGAGTAATCTAATAATATTCAAACAGCCCAAAAGGGGCAACTCTAATATATCTAATGGCTATATACCATTCACTACAAACAGCAATGCAAAAAGACAACACAAAAGCCCAAAAAGGCAACTTAGTAACAAGAGTAATCCAAATTTCAAAAAGCCCAAGACCAACAAGCCAAAGGCAAGCACTAGAGATTTACTGGGAAAAGGGGAAAAACAGTAAAATCTGCTAAACTAGGTAATACTATGTAGATATAATAGTAGAAAGATATAAAAATGCAATAGAAAAACTTGCTGAAAGTTGAAAATTCCCACAATAGTCTCGAGCAACACTGGAAACCAAGAGATCCGTGCCGTGGCAAACTAGATCTGAGGTAATTCCAGCAGTGCATTGTGGGATAAGGGGCTAGGTCTCGAGCTACTGAAAAACTTTGAGCTTGCTAGTCAGCCATGTTGGAGCCAAGGATCGGCTCCGAACCCATCAGTGAAGAATGAACGGCGAGATTGAACAACTTCACATCTAATATGTTTAAAAGTACTAAGCAAGATACTGTTAGATGTAATAAGTGTGTTCATTGTATTTGTATTTATACAGCAAAAACTGTTATGCATCCTGTTTATGGTAGCATATTTACATTGCGAGCTAGCAGCAATTGTGACACTGAACATTTGATTCATATGGCTACATATGAAATGTTTAAGGCATACTATATCAGAAAAACTAACCATAAGCTCAAAGAGCAGATAGGAAATCGCTTATCAGATATAGGTAGGAATATCCAGACTAATGCACTTTATCAACATATTAATGAAACAAATAAAGCACACTGTTTTAAGTTCATGATTCTACACGTTATACATGAGCTGATTAGAGGTGGAGATTTAATTAATTTAACTGAAAAGGAGGAATTGAAATGGATTATTTGATTTAGAGCTCATATGCCACCTGGTTTAAATGGCACTATTAGTATAAACCCGATTTTAAAGAACTACATAGTCAAAGTGATTTTGGCACTTTAAGACGCAATTAATTTTCAATTGAATTTGGTCATGTGATTAATTGGTTTTATTATATAATGTGTTTTTTTAATTCATTGTTAAATGCCTGAAAATGCTTTATGCCAGAGTGTTTTACTAGTGTGCAATAAAGTTTTAATCAGTAAGGCTGCTGTGGTTCTGGTGGATTTTTTTTCTTTGTTTGGATTTATTTATTCCAATTAAGCCAGATTTATTGCCATTATTTTATCTTTTGTTTAGTTTGCAGCAGCCACTAACATGCAGGCCCAAAGACTTCTTGACTTTGTATATTCAAATGCCCTGAAGCAGCTAGTTTGTACTCCCACTAGGGGAACAAATATTCTAGATCTGGTATTCACAAATATGGGAGAACGCTGAAACCACCTCCCTCTCCCTCCCCTTGTGATGTCCTCACTGGTAAGATCAGATCACAAAGCGGTCTCCCTTGAAATAAAGGTAAAACTAGTTCCCCACCTAACCTCAAAAACTTTAAGAACTTCTCGAAGGTAAATTGCCTCCTATTAAGGGATGGGATAGCTAGTCTCCAAGCTCCCCCAAATCCAGAAAGCACAGAAAGCTATGCAAAGGTGTACACAAAAACCCTGTATGACCATATAAACAACTGCATTGAAATGTCAATACCAGATGAAAATAACCCCAGGTCAAACCGCAAAAACAAGTCACCTTGGAATTAATAGGTTATACAACAAAAAAAAAAAAAAAAAAAAACAAAACAAAGAAAATCCTGTTGAGAAGTAAGAGGGAATGTACACAACAGAGCAAAAAGCCCCTCATTAGTCTAAACAGGTGAATCCGGGAACTAGTCAGGTCTCTGTGAAAGCAGACTTTGAGGTAAAAATAGCCTCCAAAGCTAAGGATGACCATAAGGCATTTTTCAGTTACATCCGGAATCTTAAGGGCAACACTCAACAATGTGTGGAATTTGTTGTAGATGAAATCACCTGTACTGAGCAAGAAGATATTGCAAATCTGCTGACCAACAACTTCATCTCAAATTTCACCTCTCCATCACCCTCAGTTCTCCCCCAACAAGTACCTTCCACCACTGCACCTCCAGTTATCACCAAAGGACAGGTTGGCACTGCGCGCTCTAAAGCTAATAACATAACTTCCATTGCGTCTGATACTATACCAGGTTGCCTCATAAACATCTTAAATCAGGACTTATCAGGCCCTTTACGATCTGTATTTAACCACAGCCTCCTGACTGGCTTTGTCATGATAGAGTGGAAGACAGCAACAGTCATCCCTCTGCATAAAGGGCGAACATCTACTGACCCAGGAAATTACAGACCCATAAGTTTGACTAGTCTTATATGCAAGGCCATGGAAAGAATAATCATGGACTTGATAATGACATAGGAAATCTCCAAACACTGGACCTGACCTAATTCGGCTTTGTCAAGGGCAAGTCATGCCTACTGAATCTGGTGGATTTCTTTGAGAGAGTCAGTAAGGCCATGGTGGTGGGTAATACTGCCTACCTCGACCTGGCTAAAGCATTTGACACAATTCCCCTCTCAGGTATTATAAATAAACTCATAAACCTGGGCATAAATCCTTATGTCACCGGATGGATAGCCAGTTGGCTCACAGACAGGACACTTAAAGTGGGCGACTCCAGATCTAGCAAGAGGCCCAGTTACTAGTGGTGTGCCACGGGATTCTGTGCTGGGACTACTCCTGTTCGGAATATACTTCTGTGAAGGCAAGGCTAATGTGGATGGCCTCTGGAGGACAAAGATTGTTGACGACTGCAATCTGGGGGCAATCACTGAATCCCCCAATGATGTAGATATCCTTCAGGAGGGTCTAGATTAGACAAATGATTGGTGCCAAAACCATGGCCTAAAACTAAATGTGAAAAAAATGCATTACCATACCCTTTGGGAAGTCAAATACCCCTGCAAATTACAACATCAGCACCCCTAAGAGTAGACTCTGAGGTGAGAGATCTAGGTTCACATATAGATAGTAGCCTTGATTTTGACAGCTGTGTGTCCACAGGTTTCTGGAAGTCCTGTGTGGCACAACTTATAAGTAAAGGTTGACATCCAGATCCAAGGAAATTTTAGTTGCGCTGTATCAGCCCTTATTTGACCAATAATAGAGCACAATGCGCCATTTGGCATGTACTTGACTAGGCACTTACAGCAGCTGTAATGAGCTCACATGTCCTATGCAGACAGACTAAAAGCGCTATCCCTTTACTCTGTTTCCAACTGACTATTAAGGAATAACCTGTGGCTGACCTGCAAGGCACTTGCAAATCCAGCCCTGATGGACCTGCAATACATCTGCAAGTCAGACAGTACAAGGGTCACCCTATCTAAGGATTTAAACTTGGTCAGGGGTTCAACATACTGAAGAGACAGATAGGAGTCTCTGAAATTACCTCCTGTTTGGAGCAGGCTTCCTGTTCACATTAAGCAGAGCGCTTCCCTAGCCATCTTCAAACATAGTTTGGATCAATGGATGGGGAATTGCAAATTCACACCTGGGTAAGCGCCTCTTTCACTTCCGACTGGGGCAATCTGTACGATATTCAAGGCATAGGCACAAATCCGTGTCATCCTGTTGCCCCTAGGGGGCATATATTGGGTAAAATGGGGTTACATTACCTAGGCTTGTAAGGGCTCTTAAGCCATTAGCCTAGTAATCTCCTGTAGATCTATTAAATTATGAACAAATAACCTCTGCATTTTGGTGATAGTGGAATACACTGGACCTCATCAGTGTTTTGGCTTAGCTGTCAGATATGGTGGTAGTGCAGCTTGACAGCTGCTGCTATAATATTCTCACAAGCTTTTTTTGGCAGCGTGGACTGTTGCTTCCTCTGTGTATTATGATATTTTTCCAGGAGCCTTATTTTAAGCCTACTGCATATTACTTATTGTTCAGAAAGTGCACATTAATGTAAACCTGTTTTTCTATTAATCGTTTAGGTGACTTAGAATAATATTTAGAAATTGTCCTGATTTTGGTTCTTTTAATCTCCCCCCATTATTTTTGGCTTTGTCCAGAATTATTGAGCAAAGAAATTGAGAGGTATGATTACGACAATCTGTTCCTCTTAAAACAGCGGTGAAATACAACTCATCAGAATGCATACCTTTTAATTGAAAAAAATGAACATATTCCATATTATGTCACAGTATTTATAAAATCACTGCAGTTGAACAAAGCATAGCAGTAATGGAAAAAAAACTATCTGTACAGCAACAAGATTATCCCAACCCCCCCCCCCAACACCACCCACCCTACTAATACGTGCTTACTCTAACCCTACTTCTAAATCTAACCCTGCACCTTAACTTTCAAAAACCCTTTCCTTAACACTACCGCTAATCATGGCAACTTGGATACACATGCACACAACACACATGCTTGCACGCACACCAGTACACACACACATAAACTCCAATACAACTATCCCTTTACTTAACCCTAGCTCACCTACACTTGCACAGACACTCCAATATCCCCAATGCCAAAAACTTCAGAATATCTTAAGGTTTCAGCATTACTTTTCCAAGCCCACACTTACCTTACTTTTAAAGCTGTCAGTGTCCATTCATCCGAAATCTTAAATGTTTTGTTGAGCAGAAAAATCAACTGCATTTCCCAGTCATTCACTCTGTTGGTCATTAAGTGATTTGAAGGAATGAGTAACACACGACTCATCATTGTATGTAATGTGAGTTGAAACCAAACTCTGCACTTATGAACATCATACTGATTTATTGCTTTATATGCCTTTTCCACCCTTGTGCTTAACTGACAATGAAACTACTGCTGCACCTGCACTTTCATTCTCCCACAGGGGCGAGAGCTCAAGTACCTGTTCATTCCTGTAAAATGTGAGAACCACAAAAGCTCATTCATTCTTCAGTGAGAGCGGACTGCATTATGGCTGTCAATAAGGGAGCCACAAGGGGATTATAGCTGTATGATGTAACCATTACCCCCAGCTGGTGATGTTGGCAGCCGCATCACCACATGGGGCTACCAATGATTGCCACACAAGAACCTGCACACTCCCTCACATTGTCCTGTAAGAGCTACAGTTACCTTGGCTTGGGTTGCCATACCTGTAGCTGTGGTCTAACTGTCTAGACTAGCCTTTGCCTACCCCTGGAAAAATGCATCCAGCATCTGGAGGCAATAAGTCCCCCCCCCTCCAGGTTTGCATGCCAGCAGCAAGCAGTCTCTGTCCTCCCCTCCCATCTGAGCTATTCTAGTGCCTTAGATGTTCAGACTCTCGTCATCTCATTGTGTGGGTCACAGTCAGAGGACTAGCTGTCTCCACACCACAGAGATGGAGTTTTTTTTACATCTTACTGATTTACTCATTTATTAAATAGGTATGAAAGCTGTGCTTGGTTAGCCATATATATTTACACACACACACACACACACACACACACATATATAATATATATATATATATATATATGGTTCCACTTGAAATCATCGAATTACCATTTCATCGAATTGCAAATCATAGAGACCAAATCGTCGAAAACTCATTTCATCGAAAACTCATATCATCGAATCTCAAATCATCGAAAACTATAAAGCAACTACAAATAACATCCCAGACACTGTTTACTACGTTTATGCAGGGGGCAAGCCCCCCTGCACCCCCCATGGGGGCCTCCACCCCACCCCACCCGTAATAAAATATACCGACTCCAAGGTCGCACTACAGTGGGGTTAGGAAATAATCTCTTTCCCCCACTTAGTGCAACCCTGGAGTTGGTATATTTATTTACGGAGGGCTGAAATGTAGTAAAAACTTTGTGGAATGTTATTTGTAGTTGCTTTATAGTTTTCGATGATTTGAGATTCGATGATATGAGTTTTCAATTTGGTCTCGATGATTTGCAATCATGAAATGGTAATCGATGATTTCTATATATATATATATATATATATATATATATATATATACACATACACACACACACACTGTGTGTGTGTGTGTGTGTGTGTGTGTGTGTGTGTGTGTGTGTGTGTGTGTGTGTGTGTGTGAGAGTGATATATATACTGTGTGTGGGGGGTGTCTTACTCTATTTTATTTATTTACATTTTAAATTAGCTCTGCTGTGCTACACCCATTTTCAGAGGTATATGCAACATAAAAAATATATTGATACTGAACAGGAAAAATACCATTATGCATTTAACAATATATCCCAAATAAAAAAAAATAAAGCAATCTCTATGATCATTGATTAAAACTTCTTAACTAAGACCTTGTGTGTGTGTGTGTGTGTGTGTGTGTGTGTGTGTGTGTGTGTGTGTGTGTGTGTGTGTGTGTGTGTTTCAGATGCCTGACAGTGTGTGTGTGTGTGTGTTTCAGATGCCTGACAGCATAGAGGCTTAAGGCTGTGAGATTTTAACAGCTGCTTTGTGTAGTCCAGGGTGTGATTCCCTCAGCCTTCATTTCCATTACTATGTGACTGACAATGTCACTTAAGTAGACAGTGCCCAAACCTGAGTCCAGAATGGTTCATAGGATGATACAACGCTATTGGCGTGGAGGCCCTTGTTCCCACAAAGCCAGCACCTGTTTTCCCTGTCCAGCAGGGCCACAGGTGGGATCCCAGGGGTATATATTCTGTTACCCATCCAGTCGTCCAGGTTCCTCTTAAAGAGTGCTAGTGAGGTACTCTGCCTGATGTGGAGAGGAAGTCTATCCCACAGATGGGTGAGTCGCTAGGACACAAATCTGTTCCGCCAACAAGTTCTGTTAATGTCACAGACCAGGTTGAGACCTTGCGTGTGGGTTATGCGAGTGGAGTTTGACTTGCGGATATGCAGCAACTCCATCAAAGCTCAGTCTGAGACGGCTTTGTATGCCAGACATAGGTCAACCCTGAGCAGTCTGTACAAGACTGAGTAGAGGTACAGAGCTTTTAGCCTATCTGTATAGGATAGGTGTTTGAGACCCTGGATTTTCCTGGTCAGGAACCTCTGTGTTCTTGTGGATCAGTGCTCTACCCTACTAAAAAAATGCAAATCAATAAATAAAATAAATAAGCCAAAATAACATACTGTGGGCACCTTATTTACACATTGGCTAAGCAGGTAATAAAGTAATTCTTAAAATGTCAAACAACACATTTTTATTCTATGTGATTATACAGTATAATCCTGGAGGAAAACATTTTATTTCTATATAATCTATATCAGTAATTCTCAGTTAAACATGTATGCTGATTGGATAAGGAGACACTGAGACTCAAATCTACAGTCCTTGCACTGTATTGCTTAATAAATATTTTGGAAATAAAAAAGTGATTCTTCCTGAACTGTTATTTTCTGTCCAACTTTTCATAAGTGTGTTAATGTCTCAAATCTCTGGCTAAGATGCCAGTATTGTAAGTATCCATTGATAGCTGTGATGGCAAAAGATCACATGAACTCTATTATAAGCACAAATGGCAGCTGTGTGACTGCATTATTCATGTTAGTGGATCATCACCACTTTCGGTGAATAACATTTCACTGAAAATATTTCCCCTAAACTGCTGTCAGTACATTGTTCCCAAATATAGACTGGGAACACTACTCAAGCCCAAACACCCTAGCCCAAAAGTTCCTGGAATTCATAAACTCAAATGCCATGGAACAACTAGTCACCATTCCCACAAGAGGAGATAACATACTTGATCTCATCATCACGAACATGGGAGCACAATGTTCAACACCGGAAGTATACCCCTCACTGGTGAGATCAGATCACAAACTAATCTCGCTGGAGGTCCTCATCCCACCCCCACCTGAAATAAAAAAGACCACAGTAAAGAACTTAAAGACTAGTGTGGTCTCCTTTAAGGGAAAACAGTACTCAAGCCGCTGAATCACTTACAAATGCCTTCTACCAGCACCTGCAGGACTGCATGGATAAGGCAATCCCAAGCAAAACAAAGACTCTTTGTACCGTCTGGTGGACCCCAGCCATAAACAAACTCTACAACAAAAGGAGGAAGCTACTACAAGATAGAGCAAAATCCTTAAAAGGTAAGACACCCTTGATCACTATAAGTAAAAAACTAAGAGCTCTCATAAAATCATCCAAAGCAAATTTGAGAAAAATAGCTAAAGACTCAAAAGACAATCATAAGGCCTCTTTAGCTATGTTAGAAACCTAGGAGGAAACTCCCAGATATGCTCAGAACTAGTTCAAAATGATGAAGATTACTGATCCTACAGACATTGCCAACATACTGGCTGACAGGTTCAGTGCAAACTTCTCACCCCCAAAGGAGAGATATCTATACCAAATGATTGCAGCCCCCAAACATCTCCAGCCCAAGTGAGAACTGCTCTCAAAGCAAAAACACAGCATCCATGGGACCTGATGGTGTCTCAATGAGGAATTAAACCCACAGCTAGGACAGCTGTTTAATCAAAGTCTTACCTCTGGATACATACCCAGGGAGACTGCAACTGTGGTCCCACTTCACGTGCCTCCACCGACCCTGGTAATTACCGCCCATTAGCTTGACAAGCCTTATCTGCAAAGCCATGGAGAGGATCATAATGGACCTCATAAATAAAGACATTGGGAATTTGCAGACTTTGGATCCAACCCAGTTTGTCAAAGGCAGATCATGCCTTAAACTTGGTTGACTTTTTCAAACAGTCACCAAAGCCATTGATGAGAAGGCAGTCCATACAGCCTACCTCGATCTGGCTAAGGCCTTCATACAATACCCCACTCGGTATCATTGAAAACTCATCAGCTTAAATGTTAACCCATACATCACAAGATGGGTTGCAAACTGGCTGAGTGACAGAACCCACAGGGTCAGAGTTGCTGGCGCCATGTCAGACTCAAAGCCTGTCACAAGTGGTGTCCCACAGGGCTCAGTCCTGGGCCCACTCTTGTTTGGCATCTACTTTTCTGAAGTACAAGCAAACACAGGAGGGTTATGGCTGACAAAGTTTGCAGATGACTGCAAACTAAAACACATCTGACACAGATATCCTTCAGAAGGGTCTCACAGAAACGGATAACTGGTGCCAGAGCCACGAGTTAAATGCCAAAAATGCATAGTCATACCCTTCGAAAACAAGGTTACCCCTAGCTACCAAATAGGAGGCAATCCACTGAGCACAGAAGAAGTTATCAGGGACCTGGGGACCCAGGTTGATAGTAGTCTGTCATTCGACACCCATGTAGCTAAAGTAGTTAGGAAGACTTCTACATTGCCCACCTTATCATGAAGGGATTCTCATCTAGATCAGGGAGGTTATAGTCTCCTTACTCATCACTCATCAGACCAATGATTGAGTACAATGCCCCATTTGGAATGTATCTGACCCGACACTTGCAGCAGCTGGAGAGGCCACAAAAGTTCCTCACCAAAAGGATAAAGGGTCTCAAAATCTATCCTATGCTGCCCGACTGAAAGAACTCCAGCTCTATTCAGTCAGAGGTGACCTTTGCCTAACATACAAGGCCATGTCAAACCCAGATTTGATGAATATGCTTCACCTCAAAAATCTAGATCCATCAGAGCCACAAGGGCGGGAGACTTAAACCTCGACCGGCTATTAATAGGACGTGCTGGAGGGATAGATTCATCACCCAAAGACTCCTATACTGTGGAACAGAATCCCGCACATGTGAGGCAGAGCACCTGCTGGCCTTGTTCAAGAGAAATCTTGACCAATGGATGGGAGATCGGGATTACCTCAGTGTCACTGTTCGACAGAGGCACAGCAAAATAATGGGTATAGTTCCCCATACTAAAGGGGTGGCTAGGCTTGTAAATGCCCTCGGGCAGATAGCCTAGTATGAACCTATGAACCTATGAACCTATGTTGGCAAGCCCTCCCGCACTCACTCCCCATGCAGGAGGATACACCCCCCCAAACGTAAAATACCTATCTGAGGTCACACAGTAGTGGAGGAAAGGGAATTCTACCAATGATTGCCACACAAGAGCATGTACTGAGTCACATATTGCCCTGTAAGATCTACTGGAAGCCTGTCTTGGTTTGCCACACCCATAGCTGTGGTTGAGTTGGCTGGACTAGCCTTTGCCTACCCCTAGAACAGTACATCCAGCAGCCAGGGAGAGTGTTTTAGTGAAATGTTTTACCCAGGGATGTGCTGTCGTGTATTTTAGTTCAGATGTGTTTGAAGACTGGTACATAAACACATTAGATAGTTGTGTATTTGCGTAGCACTGAAGCTCACTGTTAGACTTGCTCATTCAGTGATGAAACATTGCACCCTCCTTTCTTTGTATAACAACTTGTGATTCTACTTTTCTGTGGGTATGACACCCCTTAACAGACTATGAAAATGACAACTTTAAGCAAACCCTTCAGTGCTGCTAATTTTAGTTTTGTGTTGGAACATAAACCTCAATCACCATAGAAAGTAATACAAGGCTAAAACAGCTTTAGAAATCTGTAAACAATTCAGCCTGCCTTTGTGTGATACTGCAGAGTGACTTAAAGCTTTTAAAGCTATTACAGGAGTAAAAGTACTCCCCACTTCTAACCACAGTTTGTGCTGCCTGTGTGACAGAGTGAAATGAGTAACTGTTCAGGACTGTAAAATTGTTCTTGCTCTTATAGTTTTCTTTTCTTACTGACTTTTAGTAATTTGGAGCTGTTAAAATTAGTTTTTCTTTTTTCTGCACTCCGTCTTGGAGTATGTTGGAATGACTAAAGTTGCATTTATACAAAGAAATGTCTGGCAGTACTAAGTGTGTTACAGCTTGCAAAGCTGTAACACACTTAGAGCTTCTATACTTTTTCTTTTTCTTTCTCTGTTATGTGGAATGTTACCTGCTCCATGCACTATCAGTTACAAAAAATTATGATTGGATTTGTGATCATTTAGCAGTAACCCACGCCTGGGTGTGGGTAATGCTGGATTTACCCATGGTTGGTGTGGTTTGGTCACGAGGGCGAAGCCCGAGTGGCCAAACAAAGACAACTGTGGGTAAATCCAGCATTACCCACACCCAGAAGTGGGTTGTTGCTATTATACAATGACATTATTTAAGAAAAAAAATACTTACTTTTCTTAAATAATGGCATTGTATAATGCCTCCGTGCTGCTATTCCACACCTGTCTGGTATACATACTGCGGCAGTTCTGATGTACTCCGCATGCGTACGCTTACGCAGTACATCAGAGCTGTGGGTGGAAGCAACGGAGAAAGCAAGCTCTCCGTTGCTTTTTACAAAGTGTCTCGCTATGTTAAAGGAGTTTAACATAGCGAGACAGCTTTAAAAAAAGCAACGGAGAAAGGAAGATCTCAGTTACTTTTTTTTAAAGCTGTCTCGCTATGTTAAACTCCTTTAACATAGTGAGACGGTTTCTAAAAAGCAACGGAGATCATGTGTTCTAAAAAAAAAGACTTGTACTAATGGAAAAAGTCCGGGCGACCGGACCTTTTTCCATTAGTATAAGTATAATTTACAAACTGCACGCTGATCAATCAGCGTGCACATTTTGGCATATTAATGGGGGGTCATTGTATAATAACTAAGTTGTTATATTTCGAGAAAAAGATGTTAAGAAATTGACCTTGAAAGAGAGAGACAATCAAAGCTAGAGCTGTAAATATTGACATCCAATTCAAGACTGTATAACAAGAAACATGACCGTAATCTTTGTTTTTGTGTATTATAGCCATATAATATTTTAAACCTTGATTTGGTAGGAAATTTAAGTTTTTTTTTTTTTCACAGAGTTAATATTTCATGGAATCATGTGACATTTTAATGAAATACAGGAATGGACAAGCTGTGACAAATGTTTCATTCTTTGTAAAGACTACATTTCTTTTTCACTCTTCCTGATTGCTATCAGTAATCATTTTACGTTATTGCTCTTTTCTCAGGGTTAGGAGATGATGATGTTAGGATTCTATTACAATACATTTATGAACAATTGTCTCTTTAATGTGAACCTTGAGTTACTTTTTAATATTAACTCCATGTGAGGCATTTCAAGAATATTTTACTTTGGCAGGAAGTATTAATTGTTGTATTACAGTTAGTAAATAAACTGCTGTAGGTATAGTGCATACAAGGTTGAATGTTATGAAGGAATCCCCACAATAGATCACAGATTCCTGATTATATGCATGTAATGTTCCTTCAGAGGTAGGATTTTAGGGATGCAGACTTTAATACCACATTTCCAGCTGTTACAGTTAGACGTTGCCCATTCGATTCTCTCAGTTAGAGCGTCTTCTGTTTAGCGACATGCGTGAATGGGCGTTCCTTCGTTGAAGGTTGTACGTTAGGCCCGGCAAGCCAGTATGTAAATCTCTACTGCCAATCATTAGCGGACCGGAGTTCCGCTGTGGCGACCCCTAACTGGGAAAAGCCGAAAGACACAAACAAACTGATTTAGAAAGGATATAATCTGAGTTGTCAACATTTTTATTCTAAGTGTAGGTGTACATGTATGCATATCTGCATCTTATTATTTAGTAATAATTATATTTTTTTTGTTTAAAGATATTTAAATGGTGAATGCATAATTGTAATAATAACAGTAATAATATTTACTAATTATTTATAAGCATGGCTACTAGCTGAGTATACATATTATTCATGTTTGTGTACTGCTTTGCAAAATAGGCAGATATAGTGAACTGTGAACTGCCCTAAGCTACTTCACTGTTGCAAGCACCATTCTTGTCACTCACTGCCTACTGCAGTAAAACTGTCATGCTAAATGATATGAGTATAGAGTTTCTTGCTATTGACAGTCACATTTTTTGTTGTTGCTGACATTGAAACTGCAACGTCTGTTATTACAACTAGCTTATAGTATTAATTTTTTAGTTTGACTAATTACATTGTGCAGAATGCTGTCACTGACAGCTGATCAATGAACAGGCCTTGAAAGGACTGGACATTAAGCAACAGAACTGAACTCTTAAAGAATTGCAGATTTAGGACAGAGCTTAGCAGTGGTTTACTGCAGTGTTGTGCATATATTAGAATACCCCTGGTAGGCAGGCCTTTTTCTTGTGAACCCTGTCCTACAAGAAAGCAAATGCTAACCCTGTTATACAGAAGCATGGCATCTATCTGAGACATCAGAAACAAGTCTAGGTTATGGAGGAGGAGTGGGCTTGGAAAACAAAACTGGGTATTTTAGAGAGACCACTGTCAAATAAAAATGTTGCAGTAAGTCATTTAATGAATTTGTGGCAGTTGTTTGATCTGAGGATCATCTACATTTGTGCACAGGGAATGGCTCTTAAATTTGACATCCTCTTGCATAGGTTATGCAACTGAAGTTAATGGTAAGCATGTTGAACAAGGCATTTGCTGTGCAGTTTCTGAAATATTAAAGCAACCAGCTAACTGCGATCTCAGAGACATATATGCCAACGAGGAGGCTCAGAACCTAGCCATAAGAGACAATGATGATATTTTTACCTGGAGCTATTACCTCCAAATGTAATGGTATGAGTTATGTCAGATACCCAGTTAACTATCCAGTGAAGTGTGCATGAGTTAATCTTTGACTAGAAGTTTACCAGTAATGCCAGCATCGGGGATCGTGTCGAAGGTATTTGGCAAGGTCCAGGTTGACAGCATGGACTGTGTGTCCTTTATCCATGGCCTCTGTCTCCCTTTCAGAGAACTAAACTAGGCTGAACTGGCATGATCCGCCTTTTATGAAACCAAACTGGCGTGTATCCAGGGATATAAGGTCTCCTGTTTTATTGTTTATTAGGTCAGCTATATTACATTCCATAACCATGCAAATAATACTAGTGAGACTAAAAGACTGGTAATTCCAAGGGTCGGGGGAGACAACTGCAGCAGTCTCTTACCTCAGGGATGTAACCAGTGAAGTGACTCTGGCTGAAGAGTTGAATGAGTGGTTTTGGTAATTGTAATGCTTCTTAGCAGATATCCAGGGATATTATCAGGACCCATGAAACTGGCATTTTTAATTTTGGAAAATGCAAAAAGGACTCTGTCCAGGTAGACTTCAGGAGAGGAGGTGTGAAAGGGAATGAGGGGTAGTCTAGAGGATGTGTGAGGTGAAGTTGGAAGATAATTTGTCTGCAAGAATATTAGCAATAACCTATGGGTTAAAGAAGGGTGCAGCATTACAAATAATTTAATTAAAGAATTGTTGATTATTTCTAAGCTTCTTGGTATAACTGATGAAGACATTATGGATGGTTGCAACCAAAGTTCATATTCAGCCTTGCAATTTTTAATGGTAAGCTTGAGAAAATTACTTAAGTTTTAAATCCCTTTTATAATGATGAAATGAAGATTTTAACAGATGGCCAGGATGTTTCTTTCTTTTATACCTTGTTAATGTAGGATTTCCATCATATAGATTTAGTTTAAACTTGCTGTCAAGCTTTTTTGGAGTGGTATGTATGCTTCAGTACATTTATTGTAACTCTTCTGTCACTTGTGGGGTTTAAAACCTCCAGGTGGTTGCTCCTGTTGTTGGGTGCAAGATGTTTAACCTTATGTGTCAGTGGAATTCATGACTTGGCAGTGATGGGAACATGTTGACAGTAATGGTGGCATTACTTGCCTGAACTACAGAAGGAAAGTGGAAGGAAGACCTCCTATTGAGTGAGTAAATGGATTTATTGGGCCACAGTGGCATCTAGCAGTCTAATCTATGCAGATGAATTAAACTGAGTTGGAAGCTTCTGAAAGACACCACTAGCTTGCTTCAGTTGTAATCAGCAGACCAGCAGTAGAGTAGGTGACAGCACTCCCAGTTTATGATTGAATTAAGTGGAGCTTGTAAGAGTAAAGGGTGGCTCCAACACTTAAGGTTACCACCTGTCCCACTTTGCGAGGGACTGTCCCTCTTTGGGCAGTTGTGACTTGCAAAAAATCGTAAAAATAGCAAATATCCTGAGATATTAGGGCAAAAGTATTTCCTATATTTTATGTGATAGTTGCATAAAACAGTTATTCTGTATCTGAAACACCTAAATGTTTTAATCAACAGAATAAGCAACTAAAATGCTACAAGAATAAGCTTTTATTTAGGAAAAAAACTGAAATTATGTCCCTTGTATTGGCCGTGGGCATGTTTTGGCCTGCAAAATCTGAAGTTTGTACCACAATTGTCCCACTTTGGGCATTTGAAAAGGTGGCAACCCTACCAACACTACACTAATGAGAATTAGCAGTTGACAATAGGAAATGCCTGAAAGAACCAAAGGACATAAATGTCAGGTACAAAATAATTTGAAAAAGCAGAGTATATGTGCTGCCGACCATCTGATTTTGGTGTCACTTGAGTACATGAGAGAAGGGCATTGGCAGTTAATAATATAATAACATCAAGAGACATTCATGTAAAAAAGGATCTGAAGTAGTTAACTTCATTTTATCTGCAACCTGTGGGTATACAGATCCGTATCGGAACCGAGCTGGCAACTTTTTTCTAGCATCTGCTCCAAGCTCCTCCCCTTACCCATAATGCCCTACCATCTCCTATCTTCCCTCAGATCTCGTTTGCCGCGCCAATAGTGTGCATTGTGGTCTCCCTTGCTCTGAGCTCAGGGATAGAAAGTGTATTTTTTTTCTGGTATCTAGGTGTGCTTGAGTAAATTTTTCCCTTCCACCCCTTGTGTAGTATCTCGCTTGGTCGTCGGTATTTAAAAAAAAGTTTTGTATAGAGTAGTAGTTAGGACTACCCTTCCCCTACCTGTGTTGTGTGTGGTTTTGGAGAGGTAGTGTTTGTACCTTTGAGTGCAGGACTATGGCTGATCAGCCAAGCCTGTCTTTAAAAAATGTACAGAGTGTGGTCATAAGCTCTCCCCAGCTGATGGCCACACTCTGTGTGTAATTTGCTTGGGAGTGGTATATTTGTCCACTCAATGTGCTGTCTGTTCTGGTTTTAACCCTAGGGCCCTTAGGAATCGGAAGGCCAAGCTGGTTGCCAAAGGCCTTCTTCCTGCTGCCATGCTGGAATCTGCCTTGGTCTCTAGTGTACCACCTCCCACCCAGACAGTGACTCAACCTCCCTCTTCTTCTGACGATGGGTCTTCTAAGGACAAATCTTCAGTCAGCGTGGCTGACAAAGAAAAAGATAAAGAAAGGCGCAGAGAGGAAAGGGAGAAGGACAGGCATCGTAAGAGATCCCCAGACAGGGAGCTCTTTCTCAGTCCACCATCTAAGACCATGAGGCCTGTTTCTCCATGGCTCTGGTCTCCTCGTTTCTCACCGGAGCCGTTGGAACATTCGGACCCAAGGCCTTCCTCCCCATTGCGCAGACCAGCCAGATCTGAGTCGGTGGCCTCTTCGAGGTTGACTTGGAGCCTGTCGGACATGGATATGGACAGGATGATGCGAAGATTTATTCAGACCCAAATTCAGATGGGAGTCTTTCCAGGCCCCTCTCCCTCTGGAGGGGGGACCTCCATGCCTCTTTTCCGCCCCATCTCTCCTTCCCCGATACGTGCTTCGGCTTCAGGGTTCTTGGATCCGAGGTTTTTCGGAGCTGGTAGCTCGGCGCCAACTGTTCCTCCAATCTCGACTCTGGCTGTTACCTTGAGTTCCTTGGATCCGACTTGTTCAGATCTGAGTGACTCTCGGAGCCACGGACAGGGAGTTGGACCTAGGGGAATGGATTCTTCAGCTCTGACCTTTTCGGATCCGATCCGTTCCCTCAGGCTACCCTGGCTTCGGCTCCAATCCCCACTTCGGATCCGGGAAGGGCTTCTTCCTCGGCCTTCGAAGTGGTGGAGAGGGTTCTGTCCTAGGGATTGAGACCCCAGCCCATCCACTCGGATTCCACCCAGGCCCCCCTGGATTTGGCGATGACTCCCTTCATCCTGTCTCAGGGACAGCCTGTG
This sequence comes from Protopterus annectens, assembly GCF_019279795.1. NCBI lineage: Eukaryota > Metazoa > Chordata > Ceratodontiformes > Protopteridae > Protopterus > Protopterus annectens. The sequence continues at coordinate 210,048,335 of NC_056740.1, read as the reverse complement.
CCAGAGGATCCCCAGGTTAATTTTCCTGAGGAAACCCCTGAGGCTCACGGATCCCCTTCTGAAAGTCCCGCTGAAGAGGGTCACCGTAAGCGCAAGTGCAAAAGGAGGCACTTAGACTCCCCTGAGTCCCTCAATATGGACACTGACTTAGATGAAGGAGAAGGTTCCCCAGGTCACCTCCCGAAGACATCTCCTTTGGAGAAATTATGGAGATCCTCCTCCAGAGGGGAGGTTGGTCAGCCCCAAAACCTTCTGCGGATGAGTCAGTGTTCCTGGAGGCCTTTGGCATGGGCCCATCTACTTCCTGGGTGTCCCCACCAGCGGACCCCTTGGTGGACCTCATCACCATGAGGGCATGGAAGGAGCGTGACACCATAGAGCCCAACCCCGAATGCCCTGACAAGGTTTTATCTCCCCCTTCTGACAGACAACCTTGGTTGAAAGGAGCCCCAGTTGATGCTATGTTGGTTGCAGTGGCCACAAAGAAGGAACTAGCACAGGAGAGTTCCTCAGTCCACCCTGCAGACAAAGAGTCCACGTCAGTGGATAGGTTTGGAAAGCGTGTCTACTCCCTCAGCCACCTTTTCTATCTGTACATTAAATTATTTGGCACATGTGATTCGGCTTCAGCGAGACCTTGCTTCGGAATTCGCTGAGTCGCCCCCAGAGTCTTTATCGCCGCAGGACAGACAGTTGTTCTCAGAGAAAATGCCCACTCAAACATGTCAATGCGACTCCTTTCCCATGCCATGGAAGGAGCAGCTAGGGTGGCTGGGACAGGCATAGCCATGAGGCGTCATGCCTGGCTCAGGTTGTGTCAGTTCGCGAACCCTTTCAAGCCATCGTTTATCAGCGCTCCCTACGACAGTTCTTCCCTTTTTGGGAAAACAGTACGTGACACACTTGTCCAGAGCGAAAAGGACGGGAAGACTTTGTCTGTCGTCGGAATCCACTTGTCTAACCCTCAGCGGTCCTTCTCTAGGAATCAAAGAGGGCAGAAGAAGATGTGGTTCCAAAAATCTCAGTTTTCCCGGGATTCTCAGGACAACTATTCCCCCAGAGGCAGAGGGGGACAGGATCGACACTGACCCAGAGGTAGAGGGGGTCCCAGGAATTTCGGGTCTATTGAACCTTTTTCTGATAGACCCGGTCAGCAGTCCAGAGGGGTTGCCCGACTGTCCTACTCTGGAGGCAGTCGGGGACGATTGTCCTTACACCCAGCAGCATGGGTGTCCATTATGACAGATGGCTGGGTTTTACAGATAACATCCAGAGGTTACTCTATCCCATTTGTTGCCCCTCCAAATATTACAAAACACCTTCTCGATGTTCCACCCGCTCACAGGGAGGTCGCAGCTCTAGAGGTTTCAAAGCTGCTTCTCAAAAGAGCCATCGAACAGGTCTCCCCTGATCAGTCCAGATTAGGCGTCTACTCAAGGTTTCTTTTGGTGCCAAAAAAGATGAGGGACCTCAGGCCCATCCTAGACCTGTCAACATTAAACCTGTTGGTAGCCAAACAGAAATTCTGGATGGTCACCCTACAGTCCATTCTACCTTATCTCCAAGAGTGCGACTGGATGTGCTCGTTAGACCTCCAGGATGCTTACTACCACATCAAAATACACAGAAGCTCCAGGAGGTTTCTGCGCTTCCGGCTGGGAGCCAGTCATTTCCAGTTTAGAGCCCTACCCTTTGGTCTCACCACAGCCCCCAGGGTGTTCATCATGGTAGTGGCAGTTGTAGCGGCTCACCTGAGACTTCAGGGTATTCAGGTGTTTCCATACCTGGACGACTGGCTCTTCGCTGCACCCAACAAGCATCACTTGTGTCTGGCCCGAGATTATTTCATTCGGTTGACAGATCTACTGGAAATTACAGTCAGTGTTCACAAATCCCATTTGCAACCAGTACAAGTTCTAGACTTCATTGGGGCATGGCTAGACACTTTGCAGATGACGGTATTCTTAACTCCAGACAGGATCCTACACCTCAGATGCCACATAGCTCAGATAGCGAACTCCAAGTCTTCAAAGGCAAGCGAGGTTCTCCGGGCTCTGGGCTCCATGGCTGCAGCCATATCGATTCTCCCTTGTGCACGCCTTCACATGCGGGTTCTTCAATGGACTCTGGCTGTTCAATGGTCTTGGCTAGACCTGCCCATGGAATTTCCGATCAGGATCAGTCACGTCTGCAGGACATCTCTTTTTTGGTGGTTGTTCACCGGAGATATCAAAAGGACGCCCCTTCGCGTCATCTCCAGTCCAAGCCACAGTGACCACGGACTCCTCCCAACTCGAGTGGGGGGGACACTGTTTGGGAAGGACAGTCCAAGGCACGTGGTCCCAGTCGGAGACCAAGTTGCACATAAATGTTCTATAGATGAGGGCAGTGCTTTTAGCGTTGGAAGCCTTTCACACAGTCCTCCATCTCGGATTGATTGTAATTCAGTCAGACAACATGTCGGTTGTCTGGTATATCAACAAGCAGGAGGGAACCAGATCCTACCCCCTATGTCGTGAGGCCATCAGAGTGTGGGAATGGGCGATTTCCACCAGTCGGTTTCTGATAGCAATGCGCATCCCGGGGTGCTCCAACATTTTAGCGGACAGATTGAGTCGGGCCATTCTGATGTCTTACGAGTGGTTTTTTAAACAGTCAGTAGTGGAGGAGATCTTCTTTGCATGGGGTCAAGTCTTGCTGCAATCTCTTCGCATCTCCTTTCAACGCGAAATGCAGCGAGTTTTTCGTTCTGATTCCCTCACCAGGGGAAGTCCCCAGAGACGCTCTAGTCTATGTTTGCCCCCCTCGGGCTTCTGTATGCTTATCCACCTTTGCCACTCATTCCGAAGTTTCTTCAGAAAGCTTGCTGACTACGGTGCAAAGTGATCCTCATTGTCCCGTTCTGGCCTCGTCAGGTTTGGTTCCCATTCCTTTGGTCTCATCTCTTAGCTCCCCCGTGGGTTCTGGATCCCTGCCCAGATCTAATCTCCCATCCATCGGGGACACGTCCGCCCGATCTGGGCAGCCTCAATCTGACAGCCTGGTTGCTCCAGTTCCGTTAATTGCCAGGACTCCTGGTCTTTCATCCCCAGTAAAATCCATTCTGGTGGCTTCTCTTAAAGACTCCACTAGGAAACTTTATTGCAGTAAATGGAAGCGCTTTTCCATTTGGGTCTCACAGAGAAAAATAGATCCCTTTACAGCCCCTGTTCCAGCGGTTTTGGACTTCCTGCCTGGTATCTTTCAGCAAGGAGCTAGTTCCTCCACAGTGAAAGTACAATTGGCAGCCATTTCCAGTTTTCACGTTGGTGAAGACAACATGGGCTTAGCCTCCTCTAGGCTGTGTAAGGCTTTTCTTAAAGGTACTAAGGATTCAGTGCCTCCTTGGGACCTTACTTTTGTTTTACAGGCTTTGGTGGCTCCTCCTTCGAACCTGCAGCTTCGGTGGACTTGAAATTTTTGCCCTGGAAGACCGCTTTCCTGGTCGCCATTACATCTGCTAGGAGGGTTTCTGAGTTTCAAGCTCTGTCTGCCGTGCCTCCGTATTTGACTTCTATAAGGATAGGGTTTCCCTCCGTACTAACCCTTCCTTCTAACCTAAAGTGACATCTGAAGCAAACCTAAACCAGTCCATTAATCTGCCCGTTTTCTTTTCTAACTTCCAAAATAAAGGTGAATACAAACTCCATTTGTTAGATGTTCACAGACAGCTTTGTTTTTATCTTCATCGCACAAAGTCTTTCCGCAAGACTGACCAGTTGTTTGTTTCCTTTTCCAAAGCATTTACGGGAAAAGCTATTTCTAAAGTTTCTTTGGCCAGATGGATCACTCTTTGTATTTCACATGCCTACAAAGCAAAAGGTTTATCTCCTCCTGGTATTGTTAAGGCTCACTCTACCAGGTCCATGGTGACTTCTGCTGCTTTTTGGTCTAGGGTGCCTTTGGACGATATTTGCGCAGCTGCGACCTGGGCCAATTAACATACCTTCATTTCCCATTACAAATTAGATCTGATTTCGAGGGGTAGAGCATCCTTTGGCTCTGCGGTGCTCAGGAATATCCTTCCATAAGGGCCTCCAAGGATTGGAGTTGCTGGGGACTGTCCCACAGGTTGCAGATAAAATTAGGTTAACTACTTTAGATAAAGAAGTTATGTACTCACCCTAACGTTCCATCTGAGTAGTTATACTTCATTTTTCTGCAACATTCCCTCCCTCCCTCCATCCCCAGGACCTTGTCCTGTCTTTTCAGGATTAGTTTATTGGGTTGAGTTGCTTATGTTTTTAGTTGCAGCCAACTTGATCTGAGGGAAGATAGGAAATGGTAGGGCATTATGGATAAGAGGAGGAGCTTGGAGCAGATGCTAGAAAAAAGTTGCCGGCTCGGCTCCGATATGGATCTGTATACCCACAGGTTGCAGAAAAAGTATAACTACTCAGATGGAACGTTATGGTGAGTACAAAACTTCTTTTTATTAAAACCAAATCAGTGACTTGGCTCCCAAAGTAAAGCTCTTCAGAGTGCAGGTTTTACCTAAGTAAGAACCATTCTGTTAAACAGCAAAGAAGTAGGTGGATACAAAATTCATGTTGAAACTGTGATGCAGTGAATGGTCTAACATGCCCAGACTAAACAGACCTTGATTCCTTAGGCTGTACTGTGCCCTCAGAAGGGGAGCTGCTTGCATTTTAAACATTCCTACCCCCCTCCCAAAGAGCCACAGGTGAATGCAAGTTGACTTAAAAAGGTTAAAGCGTCCATATATATTCAAGAGTACTAAGTACACGATTATATATGTGTTTTTTGTTCTTGTTTATGAATATATGAAACTTAGTATATTGCTGTTAAGTAAAACATGATGTAATTTGTTTATGATGTTATTAGGAATACGTAAAAACAAATGTGAAAATAATTAATTACATAGTCTAGAGCATTAAAATGTTTTACAACTTCTTTCTTCACTTTGTCAAAACAGACAAAAAAAACCTGAAAAATAAAGTTTTGCTCAGTTGGACTAGTTAACCCCTCTCCACCCTTTTTGTAAAAGATTACATGATTTAAATCCATGAAAGGCGAAATATTACTCAGCACTATATACATCACTGAAATGTCTTGCTACTGAACTGTTTTAATGCCCATCAGTTATCTGGCTTGCAGCTGTGGAATGGGCCTATTTTATTCCCCCTTTTATGAGGGCAGGAGCTCACCATAGTTTGGCTCTCATCCAGCTAACCTTCATGGTACTTCTAATGATACTTACCCAACCATGTATGGCCCTTGAAGATAGATATACATGCCTGCTGAATTGAGGGCTTACTGTGCCTCTCCCCCATTGATTGTGTGTGCTTCTTCGCACAGGCACCGATGGCTGTAGCATGGATGTGTTGATTATCAGATAAGCACTCATCCATAGCCCATGTGTACTTGCTGTTATACACATTCATTCTGCAGTGGATGTTAGCATTGCTGCATACTTGACTATATGTCCTCTCCCAAGATGGTTGAGTCAGCATTGACTATGCATTCCCATCCTCCCTAGATTGTTTCCCCATTTCCTGGGTTAGTGGCCTGTCCCAGTTTGGCTGTGTCACAGTTTTACTCCATAGGCCTGGCTTCTGGACTGTTGTGTTCTTAAAATCATTCTTTAAACATCTCTTGGTCTTGTGAATGTAGAAAATATCACACACAGCCTATGTAATCCATCACATTTGTGCATTTTAGTTTCTGGATATATTATATTTTTTGTATCAGACTGAAAGATGGTCCCTTTCTGTATTTATTTATTTATTCCTACATATTACTTTTTTATGCAGAGTGAGCAACTTTTTTGCATATAGACAGACTTGGGTAAGTATAGTTATGCTTGGCTGTGAATGAACATTTATCATTTGCACACTTTTTCTAAGCTGTATTACCTAAATTACTAAATGTTTTTGCATCTGATTTTGAGTTCATCTTATTTACACATTTAATATAGCATGCAAATGTTTTCAAAACTAGAAACCGTCTATATATCAAATAAGAACTGTGCCCAGTAACAGACTTTTCTGTTTGTTCCAAATTCTGTTTAACAATTAACCATTGACCTGATGTAATTGAGCTTTACTAACAAAGTAATATGTTTATTTTTGTACAAGTGCAAATTCATTTATATCTCAACTTCAACAGTAATTATACATCATTATACAACGACCCCCCATTAATATTCAAAAACGTGCTCACTGATTGGTCAGCGTGCACGTTGTTTCTCCGTTGCTTTTTAAATCGTAGTTAAATGGTTTTCCATTACTATAAGCAACGGAGATTCCGTGCTTATTTTAAAGCTGTCTCGCTATGTTAAACCCATTTAACATAGCGAAACAGTTTGTAAAAAGCAACGGAGATCTTGCTTTCTCCGTTGCTTTTGCCCACAGCTCTGATGTACTGCGTAGGCATACGCATGCGCAGTACATCAGAACTGCCGTAGAATACCAGACAACTGCAGAAGGGCATCAAGGAGGCATTATACAATGCCATTATTTAAGAAAAGTAATTATTTTTTTTCTTAAATAATGTCATTGTATAATAGCAATAACCCATTTCTGAGTGTGGGTAATGCTGGATTTATCCACGGTTGGCTTTGTTTGGCCACTTGGGTTTCGCCCTAGTGACCAAACCACACCAACCGTGGGTAAATCCAGCATTACCCACACCCAGGCGTGGGTTATTGCTATAATAATCAATACAGTTTTACAGCAATTCCCCACCATTTACCAGTCTATAATAAAAAATAGTAATTGGCAAAAAAGTATACCAGTTTTGCACTAATGTTTACTCAGGACAGCGATTCCAACCATATCTCTGATGTAAATAATCCATTTATAGGTACATTTAGTATTGACTTGGTCAGATGTTTGCAACATGCATCCTTTTAAACAAAGAGAGGCATAAACATAATTGTAAACCATAAATATAGCATAGATGTAAAAAATGTGAAACCAATTGCATACAGATTTTTTCTTTTATATTTGTTCATTCACATCCCACATTAGCTGAATCGTATTCTATCAGACGAGCAAGTGCATTCCTCTAAATACTTTTAGAATTTAGTCACTTTGTGGTCTCTTCTGCTCATTCTTTCAGTTTTGGTGATCAGCTCTGCTACAGCAAGTCTTTAGGCTGTACTATTTAATCCATTACTGAGTTGACAAAAGTGTACTTTAACCTCCAAATGCCACAAGTTACCATGTCTACCAAGATCAGATTTTTTTGTTTTTGCATTTTATAACCAATCCTGAGTAAGCTGTGGCAATTTTCTAAACACAAATTTACTCCAAGAATATTTCTTTGCAATTCTGCTTTCCCTTTTGTCCTCTTCATCGCATATGTCTGTCGTTTATAAGAATGGTTGGTTCAGTTTTGAATTTGTGCTTCTTTATTATTTATTTATTTTTTATTAAATGTATTAATGCCTGATCATTTGCTAAATTAGTAAGTATCACGGTCTTTTAAAGCAAAGTTTTCAATAACCCTTATAGCTGTAACTTGTATCAGGTGTTGGGAAGGACCAAAATATGCTGCCATGTCCTATGTACTCCTTTGTCATAATCCCACCATCTTGAGTCTGCAGCAAGGAAGAATCCTTTATAACCTTGCTGGTGTATAAAAAATTTGTACAGACACTTTCATGAAACATCAGATCTTCTGGATTTAGTGGCATGTCATGGCACCTGATAAATACAGTTTCCTGTTCTATATCTTAGAACCAGCTTTGTGTCATTTTACCCACTGCTTTACCTTTTAGTGCTTTAAATGTTGTGCTCATTATTCGCTCTGTCATTGTCGGATCATTCCTAGTACGCACTAATAGTTAGACCCGGATCATGGTTAAATGGGGCCCAAGGCAGGGTAATGGATCAGCACCACCTCCAGCCATTACAATGTCCAAGCACCACTTGTTGGAGCGCATTTTAAATTTATAGTGTGAACATTTTCCAGTATGCAATGAAACAAAATGTATGAACCAATAATGACAAAACTGCCCAATTCAGAACATTTCAACCATAAATGGCCACTGAAACTTCTGCCATTATAATCCACCAGTGTCACTCAATACGCACACAGTCTCTGCAGAAGTAAAAGTCACCTGAATAATTCCACATTAAAGAGATCTGTAACTAATGAAAAGGTGGTTGCTAGCAAACAACTTTATATTTTAGTGTTTCATCTACACTTTCAGTACCTGCTGCCTAAATTGCTTATGTTGCATTAAAAAAATGGTAAGCTGGTAATATTGCAATAGGGAATGGATGGCAAACTGACAACAGGTTCATAGTTACTAGGTGTCTCATCCAAATGAGGACATACTCAGCACTGCAGCACCCCACCCCTTTAAAGTACAACATATAATCAGCAATTCATCTATGTGCTGTGGAGTAGAACCCGCAGCCTTCTGCATCAAAAGCAAGTATGCTACATGTTGTACCATTAACAATGCTTTTCAGTTTTATAGCACAATAGTGATATCATTTTCTAAACAAAACACTTGCACATTGTAAACAGACAGCATACGTAGTAGTAAACGTCTCTTTCCTTGAAGCTCACAATTCCTTGAAAATGCACCTGAAACTCAGTTCCTTGAAAAATGCTGCTTGGTAGTTGAGATAGAGGATTCAGGCTATTGTTTCCTGTAACTAAGGTACTGGGTTTGAGCCTGAGCAAGTAACTAACCACTTGCTATCCCTAACTGGGGCATTTCACACACACACACACACACACACACACACACACACACACACACACACACACACACACACACACACACACACACCTACCATACCTCTTAATGCAAGAAATCTGCATAAAATCCAAAATTATAGTGGACAAAGCTCCAAAAATAGGGACAGATTTTAAATATTGCTCTCATGAATGTAGAAAGTTGCTAGAATAACAGGATTTGTCTTAGTGTGCATTTTCAGACAAAAATCCCTGCCTACCTAGCTCTTACTTACCCTCCTACACCTAA